>NW_020451030.1:114972-117613 GCF_003343035.1 Apteryx rowi | reverse complement strand
CATGCTACAGCTGTCCTCTCAGCTGGCTCTGAATGCTTTCCTGTCACTGCCAGGGTCAGGCGCACCCTCATTCGGCAACCTAACCCAGGGAGCAAGGGAAAAATACAGCAACTTTGTGGACCGCCTGTGGGAAGCAATCATGCAGCATCCCAACCTCTCTGAAGAAGGGAAGGGCCAGATGTTCAAAGTTTTGGCCTTTGACAATGCCAACAAGGTTACTAAACAGATCCTCGGCAGCCTGCCAAAGGGGGCTGGAGTGGAGGAGATGCTGCTGAGGGTGGAGAGAGCTGAAGCACAGCAACAAGGAACCACAGTTGCCGCTGCGGTCCAGGGGGCAGTTCAAGGAATGATGGAACAGTGTCGGCACACCAGCAGGCACAGGAAACCTGCCCGACCATCAAAACGGCCCACCCCCGGAAATTGTTTTCGCTGTGGGGAGCCAGGGCACGTCAAATCAGCCTGTCGTTCCACAGTATGGCGCGATCGTTGTCAGAAGAACACACACGCCACGAGGGCCTGTACGGGAAACTGGAAGCCGAGCGCGGAAGGAGGCCGCGCGCAGACACAAGTGAAGCCCCGAGAAGCGACGCAGGTTTTTTGCAGCAACACCAACCCGCAACCCGAGGGAGCTTGGGAGTCGACGTGGAGACCACAGTAGACGTCACTCTTGTTGATTCCACCGTCCAAAAGATCCCCAGTAATGCAGTAGGACCTCTCGTCAACCAGAACAGTCTTGTTGGAGGACTGTTGTTAGGCCGGTCTTCCGCCGGTATTCAGGGACTTATTGTATTGCCTGGAGTGATCGATGCTGACTATACGGGTCGCATCCACATCATGGTCTACACCGTCTGTCCGCCTGTATTCATTCCTAAGGGAAGCAAGATCACGCAATTGATCGCTTTCAGCAACCCATCGTGCCGCTCGCTACAACCCCATCTCTGTCGAGGTGATCATGGCTTTGGGTCTACGGGTCCTGCCGTCTGCTTCTCTGCAAAAATGGACCAACGCCCCATGATGAAGATTGTCATCTCCCAACACGGCATATCAAAGTGAATCGAAGCCATGCTGGACACGGGAGCCGATGTCACAATCATCAGCCGAACCATATGGCCTGTGAACTGGYGAGTAGAATTGCCAACATCAACCATTGCAGGTGTTGGGGGACAGTCTGSCCCTTATGTTAGCAGACAGCCAGTCCATCTACGATTTCCAGAGGGTCAGCAAGCCTGCCTTAAGGTGTATGTGTTACCTCTACCAGGAACCTTAGAGGCCTTAATTGGCCGAGATGTCCTGAGTCAGATTGGAGCAGTACTAACTACTAAACCTTTTTAGCTCTGGGCGCTGGGGAGCAGTCGCCCAACCCACCGTTAACCTGGAATACCAACGAACCCGTGTGGGTTGACCAGTGGCCCATGTCCAAAGAGCGACTGCAAATCACCGAACAGCTGGTCGCTGAACAGCTTGCCTCCGGGCACATCAAGCCTTCTGTCAGTCCATGGAACACGACTATCTTTGTCATCCCGAAGAAGAAYGGAAAGTGGCGACTCTTGCATGACCTCCGCAAAGTCAATGAACAGATGCAACCTATGGGAGCCTTGCAGCCCGGAATGCCATCACCTAGTATGCTGCCAGAAGGGTGRCAYCTACTGATTGTTGATTTGAAGGACTGTTTTTTCACCATTCCGTTACACCCTCAAGACACCCAACGCTTTGCCTTTTCTGTGCCAGCAATAAACAAGGCTGCACCCACGGAGCGCTATGAATGGGTTGTTTTGCCGCAAGGAATGAAAAACTCACCAACCCTGTGTCAACTTTACGTTGCGTGGGCATTGCAGCCACTCCGGGACAAATGGCCAAACACCATAATTTATCACTACATGGACGATATTCTCTGTTGCCAGGAGAAGCCTTTTGTGAAAGAAGCATTAGAACAGCTAATGGACACTCTGTCCTCAAAGGGACTTATCATTGCACCAGAAAAGATTCAGCGCACGGCTCCATGGAAATACCTTGGATGGTCCATTGCAGAGTCTAAAATTCGGCCCCAAAAGACAGAACTCACAACGTGGTTAAGCACCCTACATGATGTACAGACCCTGCTTGGGGACGTACAGTGGGTGCGACATTGTGTTGGTATCTCCAATACCGATATTGCGCCCCTGACGGCGGTATTGCGAGGCACTAATCCCGCTAACAAAATTACCCTGACACCTGAACAACATGCTGTGTTACAGCGTATCACACAAAAATTACATTTGGCATGGTCCTCTCGACGCCTCCTAAACCTTCCCATATCCCTAATCATATATAATGGGAAAGACTCACCATATGCAGTCGTTTGTCAGTGGCAAAACAGAAGCGGGGAATCTCTCTCCCCTATTCTGATTAATGCCACTGCCAAACGCAAAAATCAAAAYGATGTATTTCATATCTTGGAATGGGTATTCCTGAGTGTACAACCAAAAACGAGTATCCAGACCTGAACCAAAGCAGTAGGTGAACTGATACGCAAAGGGCGATCAAGAATCTTAGAGATCAGTGGTCAAGAGCCGAACGATATCAGTATACCTGTTAACATGGCTGACCTAGAGTGGTGGCTCCAAAACGCTGTGGCCATACAAAATGCTCTGTTAGGTTTCTG
>NW_020451030.1:98005-109397 GCF_003343035.1 Apteryx rowi | reverse complement strand
TATGGACAAATTCCAGCAAGCTAGACAGAGTCACGACACATTCCACCAGAACACAAAAGGGCTAAGAAGACAATTCGGTTTAACAGAGAGTGAGGCCCGAGGCATTGTACAGGCCTGCCCAAGATGCGGGAACCATGGCCCAGGCATTGGGCTTGGGGTAAATCCAAAAGGGCTGAAAGCTCTAGAATTATGGCAAATGGATGTCACACACATCCCAGAGTTCRGTCGATTAAAATATGTACATGTAAACCGTTGATACCTTCTCGAAGATGATATGGGCAACTGCATTACCCGGAGAAAAGGCACATCATGTGTGTAAACACCTGTTGGCTTGTTTCGCCATATTGGGCGCACCGGAGCGGATGAAAACGGATAATGGACCTGCCTATATCAGCCACAAATTCAGGGCGTTTCTGTCCCGATGGGGAGTTGATCATGTTACAGGAATCCCACACTCACCCACTGGACAGGGCCTAGTGGAGCGCACCCATCAAGTGTTAAAAGACTACTTAAGGAAGCAAAAGGGTGAGGAGACGGACGCACAGCAGAGGCTGCATCGTGCGCTCTTCACCCTGAATTATCTCTGTCTCATGGGCGACCGTGAGGAACCCCCGGTGATAATTCACCACCAAAATCTTAAGTTTAATAATACAACAACATTACCACAGTTTAAAGTAATGTATAGGGACCCAGTCTCTGGAATATGGATTGGGCCCGCCCCTGTTGTCTTTAATGGTCGAGGTTATATGTGTGTCTCCRCAGATCGTGGTCCAGTGTGGGTACCCAGCAAGAACGTGAAGCCTGTCTTGACTCACCATGACTCATCTAGCGAACAAGAAGACAGAGATCCTGATTCTGGGAATACTGTTCCCAGTGGTAATGACTCTCCACAAGATTGAGCACAGACAAAATATGTGGGTTACCTGGGCGAACAAAACAGGGCAACAAGCCTTTTGTTTGTCGCTAGCTTCTGCTACGCAACCCTTTAGAACCTGCCTAGTAGGAATTCCCGGCTATGATRAAAGCGAATTTTCTGAGTATAGCAGGGGGAGGTGCAACAGCAGTATGCCTGCTAGTAATTGTAGTGCCGCRCTTATTAATGCTTAGACGGATGGCTAACTAACCTGTTTGGAAATCTACCACAGTGGCTAATAGGGTTGCTTACTGAAGGCATACGCATCTTACTAGTCCTTGTAGAGGTACGCTTGTGCTTATGTGTAGTATTAAGCTGTACTAAGAAAGCTCTGCTGAAAGTAGTGAACCAAGCCTGGATTGCTCAAAAACAAGAAGGGGGAATTGTGGAAGAATGGTTAAGTGAAAAGGGGCATGATCTCTTAGAAGTGAGCAATCCTGTCTTCACGATGGAGGGAGGATCCCACGGCTATGTGAACTGTCCTTGAACATTCCTAGACCATTACAAAAGGGGAAGACAAGTAGTGGTAAACAAGTCAAGGAGGGGGCCGACAAGCCCCTCCACGTGAACAGCAACTTTGCACCAATCATGTATTCGCTTTAGGCGCGTGAACAGAGACTGTAAACCAATCATACAGCTATTGCTAGCACATGCTCTATCGCCTGTCTATATATACTCTGTGTAAGCTCTAATAAAGGGAGAACGATCATACTCACATTGAGACTCATCGTTACTCCGGGTCCGTCTCCCACTCTGACACCATCATCCTTTGATCATCTTTGCTGTAGAAGTGAAAAAGGTACAGGACAAAATACTATCTTTTCTGAGCAGGTGGTAAGGGGATAGCATAGAACAGCATACAGAACTGCTAGAAAATATTGCTGTGCTATTCTACTCTTTTTCTTTCTATCCCTTTCCTAATGATTCCTAAAAGTCCTCCTTCTGTGACTGAGCATTGAGCTAACATTTTCATTAATCTGTTTCAACTACAAGATTTCATTCTTTGACTGGTAACAATCAATTTAAGGACCATAGGTTTATATGTAAAATTAGGATTATTCCATCTCTCCATACACATACTTAGTTACATTGAACTGAACTGCCATTTTATCACTCAGATTTTTTTAATTACCCCAAATTACCCTGTAGTGTCAGCAAACTTTGACAACTTATTATTCTCTTCTTTTCTAAATGATTTATGAATATATTAAGAGCGCAGACCTCACTTTAGATCCTTTTCAGATTCCATTGGTGACCTCCCTTCGCTGAAAAAACATGTGAGTGCATTTCTGTCCTTTTCACTCTACATTTTAACCATTTTTTATACATGTGAGACTCCCTGTCTCATATCATGACAGCTCAAGCTTTTTTAAGAGCCTTTGATGGCAAATCTTGCCCAATACCTTGAATGATATCAACTGGATCTCACTTTTTCATATGCTATGTTCCTTCAGAAAATCCTAAATTTATGAAGCCTGACAGTCCTTAACTAAAAACATGCCAAAACTTTCCCACATGCCCACTAATGCTATTCTGCACTGTAATTTCTACCAGCTTACTAGTACACATATCAGATGCACTGATCTACAGCTCTCTGATCTGCTCAGAACCATTTTCAAAAAGCAGCATCATTGTCATTGTGGTATAAAGACAGTTTTAAACAAAAGATTGTACACTATAACTCAGTTTCCTCAGACTAGAACTCCTTAGAAACACTGGGTGAAAATCACTTGGTCTTGTTTATTTGTTACTTTTCCATGCAACATGTACAGATCCCTGTTAGGGTCAGCAGAGCAGTATAGAGCAGTACAACAGCCAAATACAAAAGAAAGAAAGGTCTTGGGCTCCTGAACATACTCCTGAGTCATGCAGCAAGGAACGGTTCCTCTGCAAACCCTAGTAGATTCATGCAGTCCCTCTGCCAATGGGTCCTCAACAGAATACATACATTTTTAATGGGATCATCCTGAAATTGTAATAAAAATGTCAGTTTTATTGCTCATCTCTGATTTGGGAGCAACAAAGACCTCAAGATAATAGTTCAGTGTCGAGTTTTTTTTGTTTTGTTTTGTTTTAATGTAATGGTTCAAATAAGGGGTTCTGCTCCAATTCAATTAGTCCCCTTGGGAAGAAAAACACACATGCCTTATTTGTCACACTGCTTGGGGAATGCTGGAAGGCATGTATACCCCATGCACCAAGTATGGTTCAAGACAGGATTATGTAAGAAAGAGTTCCCTCAAAATCAAAGTGTTGCTACATAATCTAATATGGAATCAGGTCCATGATTTTATGCTTGCACATTTATTTTACCAACAATTAAATTTGTTTTATACTGAAGCATGTTGCAGGACATGCCCTTCCTTATTTGATAGTACAAGAACATATACAAATCTCCCAAAATGAAACAACACATTTTCTTCGTATAATTAAATAAAATGTAATGGGTTAATATGCAGGTCAATGAGGGAAAAACAAACAAAAAACCACCTTGTGTTCCCCTCCCCCTCCCTTTTTTTAAAAAAAGATATTCATTAAGTAACAAACATTGTACTCATTTATCAGCAAGTGGAAACAACAGTCCCTGAAGACTGTATCTGTCACCAGTTAGGGCACACAAGGACGTTCGGGGCTTTGCTTGGAGCCCTTCCAGTCTGATTTTGTGACATCATACTGCACCTTGCAGGCTGCAGGCGACTCTGAAACACCTGACTGGTGTTGAAGAATTACCGAGTACCAGTATCACGGTAGTTATGTCTTTGTTAGGTTCACATGGCATTTCAAAGTTTTTATTTTTTCAGCCTCTGACTGAAAATGGCCACTGCAAAACCTCCTTGGGGCAAACATTTTATGTTTTTCTCAATTCAGAAGCAAATCATTCTGGATAATTTAAAATCATTTTATCTATGCTCACATAAAGCGAAGAAAAACCCAAACAGAAGCTTCTCAGGACTTTGAAAATCAATCTCCTCAGACTACACCATTCAGATCATGTACCCACAAACTGTGAATACATGGGCATACTAAGTTTGTCTTTACACACTTTATAAAAGTGCTTGAACACACAGCTGGCTTATTATATCTTTACAAACTGTAAATTGCAACACATCTTTTGATATGAGTATACAGATAGTATGCTTTCCTAACATGAAGGATTCTTTTGTTTAAGCCAATATTTTTCATTATGGGTCCAGTAAGATAATACCTACCTCTAACACCAATACCCAGGGTGACCTTAAGCAAATCCTACCATACTAAGTAGCTAAATTAAATCTCATCAAGCTATTTTAATTGCAGCTTTATGTAGGCACATCTGACATATCTTGTGTCAGACTCATACTGTTAAAATAAGAATATTAATAATTACCTTATCCCAGAGGAATGTTTAGATGTAATTTTACAAAACATCATATTGTAAGTAATAGGAAACAGAAACACACATTGTTTTAATAAATTTATAAAATACTTTGCTTCCTTCTCACCTTTTAAAATCAGGGTGCTATAGCTATTCTGCCTTTTATGTTTATTACTTCTATAAACTATTAAAAAATTATAGTACACAAAAGAAAACATTATAGGTATTCAAGTACTGAAGAAGCCCAGTATGCTGTAGTTAATGAAAAACAATCAAGTGACTTTCTTGCTTTGTTTTATATTAAATTTGACAAAAGTTAGCCATTGAAACTGCTAATCAATTTGATGCCAGTCTGTTCTAAGTTGGATATACAACGTCTTAGTACTGAGATGACATCAAGTTCTTCCATCTTGTTATTTCTATGACTTACACCAAATACTTCACACCTTTAGCCACAAATATTTTCATACTTTCACCCAGTGAGCAGAAAAATTTCTTGCTTGCTTCGTTTTTATAAAGCTGTTACTGAGATGCAAAACTACTTTGGCACAATTCCTCAGGACTGCTTTCACTTATCTTTCTAAATTTTATACTACCCATACCTGTTTTGTCTTCTCTCCAAAATCTAACATTCCTTATTTACTTTAGATTTTCATTGCAACTTTTATTTATTACTTAACTATTAGTTAATTGATAAGAAACAAGAAAAACAAAATGAAAAATTAATGGCTATAAAATAAAATCCCAAAAGAAAGTGTACAGACAAAATACAGTGGTCTTTCTCAGGAAGCTGAGTAAATATAAATAATCCATGCAGCTCCCAACCATAGGTTGATCACAGTTCTAACAAAAAAAATCTTTAATAATCTGCTCAGTAAGTTCAAATCTTTGTTCAAGTTGGGTAAAATACCCAATTCCCACATATATATATTTTCCCATTTAATTTACACTCATTGATGTCCAGAGAAGAAGTCAAACATTTTTGTTGTGACCTAATCTTTACAACACAATTTAACCTATAAAGGTATCTGGTTTTGAATCAATCTTTAGTTTAAAAATTGACTCAGAGTAAGATTTAGACATTGTGACTAGTGTTAACAACATAGGCAGTCCTTGGCACATTCTAGTGCTATCACAAACAAAAGGACTAACTTTCTCCAGCAAAATGAATTAATATTTCAACTTTCAAGGTACTACACATTTTGTCTGACCAGGCTACTGATTGGACATTCACTCCTCTATCCTGTTCAATGGTGGCCAGGGCTAGCTCTTCCTCATTGTAATCGTTTTTAAATTTACTAAAGTATGCACATCAGTATTTAGCAGCGGAGATTTTTTTTTTTTTTTTTTAAGCTGAAAAAAAAGTTTCTTGCAACCATCACTACCTAAATGAAAAACCTGAATATCATGAGTTTGGAGCAGCAGAAGGAGGACTACCATGATAGGTGGCTGTAGGAAGATGCCAGCGACGCTGGACATGCCAGCCCAGGAGCATGGTGGTGCTGGAACACAACTCGGATGTGCTCCAGCGCTAGAAGCTTCTAGTGCTCCAGTGCTGTAACCGGGATTAAAGCTTGTTCTGGAGGACTGCTCCTTTAGAGGAGCCCAAGGCAACACTTCCACCCTTGCAGACCTAGACGATGTACGCACCACCCTGCAGACCACCAAACCTTCTTCTTCCGAGATTAAAACACTGCAGAAACAGCAAAAGAAAGCATTGACAGTTTACTGTCCCAAGAAGCTGGAAAGAATGGAAAAGGCAAAGTCTTCCTCCCTTCTAAACTCTGGGTGAGGAAGCACAATGGTGCACTCAGGGGCACCTGTCACAAGGAAGTTCCAGAACATTCTGCCACCAGCTTCCTTATCCTGAAAAAGTTGGAGCGCAAAAAAAGCCCTTTCAAGAACTAGCTTCCTAGTTTCACCGTTTAAAGTTTTCTTAGACCCAAGTGAAAAGGCAGAAATATTCTTAAGAGTGCCTGGGCATCTTTCTTAACTGTTCCAAGGATGTGCACAAACAGGAAATCTGAAAATAAAATCCTTGGTCATCAACTCTGACCTCTGTGTTGGCAACCAGCTAACTGCACCCGTATAAATTATGTTGGGCTGCAGTTGACACAGCTTTCAGTATCTATCTGCCTCCCTAAAATGCCTGCTGCAAAAAGAAAAGCATGTATTCTAAAAACAGAAGTAAAAATATTGCCTTTTTTGTCTTTTTTATTTTAAAGGGAATCACATCCCTGGAAAACAAGGCTTACTTGTTAAAAAACACTGGATTAAGAAAATTAAAAATATCAATTTTGTGGCTTTTACAAATTTATCAGTCTCTTAATCATTTAACCAAGATTTTTGGAAAGTATGCAATTCGTTCTGTAAACAAAATGCATGTAATTTAAATGATTTATCTGCAAAAGAACCATTCCAAACCCTAGTCACGTCTTACTGGACATGCAGAGACAAGCTCAAACTAATTCTTTTAAAAGGGCCATTGTTTGCAGATATTGAATCAGGAAACCTTAGTAAAAGAAAATGAAGGAAGAAAAAAGCAAAGATAAAAACCAGTAAATGCATAAGCAGTGGTTTTTTTAAATCTCTGCAATCAACTATAGCACAAAAAACTATTTTATTCCTTCAACCAGGTTGTTAGATGGCTAAAAAGTGGGTAAAAGACTATGTGTGTGCATATATATATATTTATATATATTTATATTTACATATACACACACACATATACACAACTAATAATAAGAGAGTATAAATTGTTTAACTTATTCTAGAAGATAAGAACTCATTTTATAATTTGATATTATAAGCATTTTAAATTCCATGCTTTACAGATTTACCAGATCCACCTTAAGGGAAAGATGATATCAAGTTAAGTTACCAAATTTCCAACAGCATTGAAACTGTACTTTCAAATGATAAGATACAGTGAAGCAGATAAATCAATCTAATTTCCTGAGGACCTGCCTCAAGTTTTTCTCTGTTCCACTGAATCTAGTTACTATAAACCACAAAGGCTACAAGAGGAACAAAGACATTTTGAAATAAATATTTAAGCATGTGAAGATCAATGTTTAACATGCAATCTGTACGTTGCACAACTATATATTTATTTCCAAAATGTTAAAATTTCCAAATATATTACAAAACACTTTACGATACGCTTTTTTTTTTTTTTTTTTTTTGGAAAATGCAAATACCTGATGAAAGACTAACACAAATCTTCTGTCAATTACAACAAACCATCTACTTCTGTTTAAAGGTAGTATTTCCTTCATTTGGATTAATTTCACTTTTAGTCAGGGCATCAGGGCATAGGGCCGGACAGAGCCGAACAGCATAGCCAACGGCTTCACATGGGCTCCAGTGAGCTGCCTGTGTAGGGCTCTGGGAGAATGGAAAACATGACTCCAAAACAGCAGTGAGTATTTGACACAGTGGAGCAAAACAGGCAGACTGGGAACAGATTAGCACTGTTACAAAACCAGAGACTTACTTGGCTGAGACTGAAGACTATGCAACTATGGAAGAACTATCTGCCTCTGCAACTCTGCAAGAGGTCGCAGAATGATCACTGAATGATTCCACTTTAAATTACTCACAGATCTACAGAAAGCAAATGAAAGTAGCCTGGAAAACACCTTTAATGACCAACAAAATTCAACATAGAACTCCCTCGTCATTCATCAGAATCACATTATACTAACTGAAATTGCAAACTGAGGAAATTAAAATTGAATATTAAAGGCCTGGTCTTTGGACCAAYCCAGCCAATGGTTAAAGACAGTATTTTTTTCCAGTCAAAATCAAGGAAGTATAGTGTTTAACTGTCCCTTCCTCATTTATCTGTTCTCTCTCTCTTTTTTTTTTTTTAAAGCTCCTCTCCCTCTTTCAAATCTTGGGATTATCTTTATTCTAATTCTGTGTTTTTATAGGTATTCTACTTAAGATATTTCTTCTCTTCAGTCTTTTCCTGTGGTTTCTACTACTTCTCATACTTCTTCCATGTTATCAGGAATATTAATCCTTCTTTTACATGAGCCTTCTCCTCTCCTCTTTCATGCCTTTGGACTCTTGTGCGCTCCAAATCCTTCTTTACACTACCATTCATATGTCACCTTATTTCTCTTTGCTCTCTTTTCCTTCTTCCATTCATCTCCACTAAAATAGCTACATTTTCTGATCTGTTGCCCATTCATTAATTCACAATTCCCACAATGCTTTTTTTCCCAGGCTTTCAGTTTTAATGATAGTATCATATATTCGTGAACCAATAGACATAAGGGCTTTTTATTTATTTATTATAGTAGAAAAGTTTGGCACATCATTACTGTTACTCTTTCAATCTGCCCTAGGCAAATCTCAGCACTCTGATACCACAAACTACTTTCAAAGGGCCAAGTCCAACAAGCACATACGTCATGTTGATAATAGAGCTTTTTATTTCAGAAAGTTAATCCATCTCAGAACTGGATTATCCCATGGCATTCTCCTTTAACCATAGACACTGAAGCTTTAGGTCAGACAGCTGTTTCAGCATATTTAGCTGGAGAACATGACCTCAATATCTATCTTTTACAAAGACAGTACCATGACTGAAACATTCATAAACATCTGCTAGAATGGCTTAAAGAACATTTGCAAGCTCCATGACTATTGATTCCAGTAACTACAAATAAAATAACATGCCATAAAACATGAGGTATATGAAATTTCTTTCAGATCAAATTTGTATGTAAACRCTAAGACATTTATCCCATGTGACTTAAAGTAATAAACAAAAACACCTTCACCTGTAAGACAATATTGGTTATACTGAAGCAGGTCCATGAAGAAACAGTTACCATTAAAAAGAGGTCAGCAAGAAAATGCTTTTTCTCAGCATCTTTGCAAAAACATTTTTGAATCATAAATTCAAATTCAGGAAGAACGCGATTAAAAAGCAAGTCTCATGTCAGAGCAAGTAGGCAGAGAGAGAAGTGTTGCAACAGAAGATAAGCAGCTTGTGTGCAAACAGCTTTTGAAAGAAGCAAAGTAGATGATGGCTCATCATGTTTAATGGAAAGCAGGAGAATATTTTCTTCATCTGAACTAGTTGCAAATAAGAACACAAAAGCTGTAGTCTTAAAAAAAAAAGGGGGGGTATAAGAGAAGTATAGATTCTAAAAAGAAAGAAAAAAAAAGTCAAAAAGATGTGGAGCCAGATTTTCAGAGGTATCTGGGTGTCTAACTGAATTTGCAGGCATGCCTGAGCTGTCTTAGAACACTGATCTCATTAATTTCAATTTTTGGGGACAGTATGTTGATAAATCTTTAAAAAATATATCTAATACATATATGCTTGATATTTTGGTATTTATAAAACCATTAAAATCGTTTTATTTTCAAACAAGTGTTAAAGTACTGTTTCATATATTTGAATGAATCCCAGTTGCCAGATAAATTCATTTTGATACAAATCTCAAGCCATTATCTAATAAAAAAATTTATACTTTTGGAAGCATGGCAAAAATACTCGTTAAGTTAATGTTACAGAATTGCTAGCTTATACAGAATGGAAAATTTCTTCCTGATTAGAAAGTAGTTGTAAACGGATTTGTTCATTAAAAGTGGAGGTCCTTGGATTTTTGGTTTAAAGCTCGATTAAATGAGGACTCACTCCACTCCAGGAAAGAGCAGAGCAAAGCAAAGGCCACATTAGCAGCCAGCGGTAACAGTCACTGTAATTCATATGCGAAGAACCTTAAAGCAGACCAAGAAAGGGACGCAGGAGGCAGCAGGCGTAAAGCCCCCAGTGGAAGCAAACATTCTCCTGCATGTGGAGACCAACCGGTTCCAGCAAACAGTGCTGTTGCCCCCCAGTGTTCAGCACCATTTCTTTTAGGAATCACTCCTAATTAACATCTCCCTCAGTCTCCTTAGACATGCTCAATTATAACATCACTGATGCAGAGAGAACAAAATATGAGCTTTAGGCTAGGTATTCAAAACAGAACAGACAAACAATTAGCGACAAGGATTTTAAACATTTTTTGTTGTTGTTAAAAGCAGTTTTTCATAAAACTGCTATAAGAATACACTGCTTATCCTGCTTCTTTTCGGTATCCAGAAGCTACTTTTTAAAGCTTTACTTCGTAAAGCTTTGACAATACTTATTTTACAAATCTATTACTCAGGTTCTCCAAATCCATTACTCAGATTCACACATAACAAATGAAAGTCTTCTAAAAGACACAAAACAGATTATTCCTTACTTTTTTTTTTTTAAGTGGTAGGATTTCTGAGGACAATGCCATAAATGAAACTGAGTTTCCAATGTTATAGTCCTGTCTATAAGGAACACTATCACTCATTGCAGTTACTAACTTTGGACCTGAAAAGTTATGGTGAAAAAAATGGACAGGATAAGAGTTCTTTGCCAAAAATGCAATGTAGTTTGCAATAAAAGCTGGGGGGGGGGGGGTTAATCACAACAACGACTGTGTCTGGGACAGAAAATACACCAAGAATAAAAACATTGATCTTAACTAGGCAGCAGTCCTGTAACCAAAAAAAGCAAATATCCAGGAGATAGATACACCATGGAAAAAGATGCACAATGCCTTAAGAGTCAAAATAATGAACTTGACATTTCAGTAATTTTAGTCTGAATATGATCTAAAATCATATATATTCATAGCTTTTCCATTAGAAACTTAAAGATCTGTTTTATAGCAAGTATAACAAACTGCTCAGCAAAATCTTTACAAATACCACTACAATAATTTCCACAGCCAATACAAAAATAGACTACAACAGAAAAACCTAGATTAAAAATTGTAATATAGCTCTAAGAATCCAATGTCAAGTTCAAAGTTTAAATCCCAGATTTGAATATGCCAGTTCCATTGACTATACCACAAGAAGAGAGATGATATTGATTTTGCAGTAATGGATCTCAAATTAAGTGAAGAAGAATCACTAGGTGATTGGGAAGGTATCCACACTACCAAATTTTAGAGATCTAATTTGGTTCCCAAATAAAGAGTTAATCTTGGAAAGAAAAAAAGAAAAAGAGAGACACGAGAGACACACGAGAGAGAGAGAGAGAGAGACGAGAGACACGAGAGAGAGAGAGAGAGAGA
>NW_020451030.1:95338-96818 GCF_003343035.1 Apteryx rowi | reverse complement strand
GAGAGAGAGAGAGACACGAGAGAGACGAAGGAAAAAAAAAAAAGCTTTTCTAAGGTCAACTGAAAGAAAGATTCTAATTCAAGTGTTTTTTCCACCTCTGGAAGAGTTCTCTATCTCTTTCCTCTGTGTACTAGCTGTAAAGAATACCTACAGTGACAACAGCCTCAAACTTAGTACGCATTAGACATTGTAAGCACCATCGACACTCCAATTTCATTTCTCTACCCGCCGCTCAGCCTTCTCCCCTGCCCCTGCGACACGCTCACGGTTATCAGAGTGTCAGTACAAGACCTGTCAGAGAATCCATGATATAGTGCTGGATATGCTTCCAGCCACACGGCGTGTGTAGTGTCTGTGTGCGGCGCGTGTGCGGCACGTGGTGCGTGTGCGGCGCGTGGCGTGTAGTGGGTGTGTAGTGGGTGTGCGGTGGGTGTGTGTGTAGAGTGAGTGTAGAGTGAGTGTAGAGTGAGTGTGTACTGTGTAGTGCGTGCGGTGTGTGCGTAGTGTGTAGTGCGGTGTGTGCGTAGTGTGTAGTGCGGGTGTGTGTAGAGTGTGTAGTGTAGTGTGTGCGTGGTGGGTGCGGTGGGTGGGTGCGGTGGGTGTGTAGTGTGTGTAGTGTGGTGCGTGTGTGGTGCGTGTGTGGTGCGTGTGTGGTGCGTGTGTGGTGCGTGTGTGTAGTGCATAGTGTGTAGCGAGTGTGTGTGTAGCGAGTGTGTGTAGCGAGTGTGTGTGTAGCGAGTGTGTAGCATGTAGCGTGTAGCGTAGCGTGTAGCGTAGCGTGTAGCGCATGCGTGTGCAGTGCGGCGTGAGTGCGTAGCGCGGCGTGAGTGCGTAGCGCGGCGTAATGCGGTGTGGGTGTGTGTAGTGCGGTGTGGGGTGTGGTGTGTAGGGTGTGGTGTGTAGTGTGGGTGGTGGGTGTGTGCGGTGGGTGCGTGCGGTGTGTAGGGTGCGTGTGGTGTGTGCGTGCGGTGTGTGCGTGCGGTGTGAGTAGTGTGTGAAGTGTGTGTGGGTGTCGTGAGTGTAGTGGGTGTCGTGAGTGTAGTGGGTGTGTAGTGTGTGTGCGGTGTGTAGTGTGTGTGCGGTGTGTGTGTGCGGTGTGTGTGTGCGTGCGGTGTGTGTGTGCGGTGTGTGTGTGCGGTGTGTGTGTGCGGTGTGTGTGTGCGGTGTGAGGTGTGTGTGAAGTGTGTGGGTGTGTAGAGTGGGTGTGTAGAGTGGGTAGTGTGGGCGTGCAGTGTGTGCGTGGTGTGCAGTGGGTGTGGTGGGTGTGGTCGGTGTGTGGTGTGTGTGTGGGTAGTGTGTGTGTAGTGTGTGGTGTGAGTGTGAGTGTGTGTAGTGTGTGGTGTGAGTGTGAGTGTGTGTAGTGTGAGTGTGTAGAGTGGTGTGAGTGAGTGTAGAGTGCAGTGTGTGCGGAGTGTGGGAGTGTGTGGGAGTGTGTGGGAGTGTGTGGGAGTGTGTGGGAGTGTGTGGGAGTGTGTGGGAG
>NW_020451030.1:70031-94311 GCF_003343035.1 Apteryx rowi | reverse complement strand
GCGGTGTGTAGTGTGTGCGGTGTGTAGTGTGTGCGGTGTGTAGTGTGTGCGGTGTGTAGTGTGTGCGGTGTGTAGTGAGTGCGGTGTGTAGTGAGTGCGGTGTGAGTGCGTAGTGGGTGTGTGCGTAGTGGGTGTGTGCGTAGTGGGTGTGTGCGTAGTGGGTGTGGGGGGCGTGTAGCGTGGGGGGGGCGTAGTGTGCAGTGCGTGTGCGGTGCGTAGTGTGAGTGGTGTGCATCGTGGGTGTGCGTCGTGGGTGTGGCGCGCGGCGGGTGTGGCGTAGTAAAGAACCTTTTTTTGCCGTTTTGTCACAAGTGCCATCCAAATATTTTTTCATAATGTCTTTGGCCACATTCTTCTCAGTGGAGACCAGTTAGTATATATGTTAACACATTGCTTAGTAGCCAAGTAACACACTGAATTTTGATACCGATTCATAAAAGCAGGTTTTACTACTACAAACAACTAAACCAAATTTGAAAAAAGCTTGCACAACCAGGGGGACTAAATCTGAGAAGAGTTATACAATAATCTGACTATATATATATGCAATTAAACTTAAGGTATTGAAAAATGGCCACAACTTTGTCTACATTCAAAAATGGACAAAAAGACATTTTATAAGATCTAGATGATCTAGCCATTACTTTGTTAGTACAGTGTACTTGGTAAAATCAGAGAGTTAATTAAGGGAGCGGCCACAAGAAATACTTACAGTTTCAAGGAAAACCATTTGCTGGAAAAACCACCTCCTTTGAATTTTCCTATTAGGAACTAAGTTTTGGAAACATGGAAAAAAATGCAGTGGCTATTACACCCTCAGATGGGCTTGAGGTATTTTAACATTTTAAAATGAAAAATATGCACATTGTAAAACATATGTAAATATACTTACCTAGGTCCTCATGCCCTGTATAAGGCAAGAGAGCAGAAACAGTATTTTATTCCACTTTCATAGCTGTATGAACATCATAAATGAATGAATAATGAATAATGAAAGAATAAATGAATCATAGCTGTATGAACATCAGAAATGAAAATTTCTGCTTAAATGAAAACCATCGAGAACTTAGTTACAGAAGCTCAAAATATGGCATTTGATAAACAATTTCTGGGCATTAAATCTACAGGTAGTTAAATCCAGCCAAGAATCAAGGTAGCATCACTACTTGAATCTGTGGATGTCACTGCAGCAACAGTCTCAGCTACCTGTAAGTAGCAGATTCAATCCAAATCAGGTTTGTGTGAATCTTCCAGTTAAATTTCAATACAGTGCTTCACAAATTCTCCAGTACTCCCTTTGCAAAGAAAAAGTGAATGGCCATAAAATTTAGTAGTAGTAAAACAGTTTCATCTCTGCATTGTTATCCCAATCACTTGTGACAGAAAGATAAAACCAGAATGCAGGGTAGAGAGGCCTAATAAGACAGCAGGAGCAAGTAAACAAGACAGACGAGGATTGGCTCCATGCATCACATACTTAAGCAGTGGGGAAAAATACTATGTTTTCAAAACTAGGGGATTTGAAACTAAGGGATTATGACTTCAGTCTGTTCCAGCAAGCTCGCACACAAGAAGCCCAAAAAAACAAACAGTAGTTAAGACCGAAAGGTATAATTCCACAAACCACTTTTCACCGAAGTTAAGAATTGAAACATTAGTTCTAAAATCTTTTTCAATTTACCACTTATATTTTGTTCTGTTTATCTATGGAATAGCTTCTTACATGAAACAGGGAAGCAGACTAGGACTCTTCAGCCTGAAGAAGGTATCAAGGAAAAACACAATAGAGACCTATACAATTACGGGTGATACAAAAACCAACAGCTCTTGAAACAGAAGAGCTAAAAGGTATCACGCTAAAGTGGCAGCAGGTAGGTTTAAAAATAAATACTATGTGATCAATTATGGAATTCCTTCCCACAGGAATATATGCTAAAACTTATGTTTCACATATGTTCAAACCCAACAGACAATTTCACTGGAAGGAAATCCATGGTGGGATATTCAGTACAAAGGTAGCACCTCTGGTTAAGAAGTCTCAGAACCATGATTTGCTGGTGGCTAAAGGAGCATTCTGCAAAGGCATCATTACATGCTCACTCTGTTTTTAAACTCTTCCCTACACAACTGCTTTTGAAAAATATGATACTGGGCTAGATAGATCTTTGGTCTAACCTGGAATAAGCACTATGTTCTAAATGAATAATTTTTAATGAAAGACAATCAAAATTCTTCTTTGAAAAGAGAAATTTACAACCTCAAAATAATAAAACAAGATTTCCAGTGGAAAAGGTATATTGAAAAAATTCTATCAAGGAATTAACAATTGTACGGAGAGACTCAGACTCTTTATTTCTCCAGAGCACACACAAATTCCATTTGGTCAAGACAAGACCAATTTCCTACCATTTATTTTCCTGCAGTGGGCTTTAATGCATGGGTTTAAATGCATACTGAACCAACCAAACAAAAATAGAATTTTACTTTAGACAGATGTTTAATTCAGTCAACTCCTACTGAGGAAAAATGCAGAAGGTCATCCACATGAAGCCACGTATAAAGGGAAAGGTAGAAAAAAAAATTTCCACTTTTTCCACCACAAATATAGCATCCACTCAAAATTAAATTACTACTGAAAAAATCAAGTAATAATGAAATTAAGTTGGGGGAGGAGAGCGGGGAAGAATCTCCAAACTACTTGCATTATCAGACTTTCTTAAACTTGTTGTTTCTATATTTCCTCTTTTCTCATTTTGGCCACAAACAAGATGTCGTCATCCTGAAGGTTCTGGAAAAAAAAAAAAAAAATCACACTGCTTGTAAACAATGGAATGAAGACTGTAATGTATGGTTTGCATGACTCTAAACATGACCTTCAGCTTCTCCCTCTTATAGCATCAGTAAGTCTGATTAAATCACTCCTTTACATTTCCTTAGTTAGTATAAGGATCCTTGTAGGAGATGACAGTGCTAACAGAGTAAGTGTTTGCTGGGGAGCACTRTGAAAAGTAGTCAAATGCAAAGCTTGTCATAAATAAATAAATGTTTCAGTATTTTGTAGAGAATTAATTTCATAATGGGAGCCTGCAGATTAAATGAAAGAAATTTCAGAACAAAATTGAATTCAAATGATAATGATTACTTTTAAATAAGAAAAAGTACAGTCAAAACTTTACATCTAACACCACAGTGGTAATCAGGCAAAAAGGTTCTTCGTAGACATCATCTCTGCTTAACCACTACGTGGAAAATGAGGGTAGGTAATTAATGCACTAAATGGAAAAATCTGTAAAAACAGATACAGGAAAACTCAGAATGTGTCTACACGAGCATTGTAGTTCAGATCAGACATGTGCTTTTGAAGCAAATCTTCCAGATTTCTCCATTTTGGATATGAATGCTTTGGTTCACATCAAAGTGATCCTGGAGAACACAAGCTTTTGAATGAATCTAAGGTGAAAGATGCACTCCAGAAATACACACAAAACTCACCTCAGGGTAAAATCAGGTCCTCAAAAATAACACAAAGTGCGTTTCAATTGTTAACAGACATTCAGTCCAAGGGACTGGACTAGAACTATTCTGAAGTAACTTCCCCTTAAAATGTGTATCACGTGGAGACAGGGTCCTTTGCACCACTTGTGTTACTCTGTAGAGCCACTGGTACCAGCACGAATTGCTAAAGTGGATATAGCCACAGTTCACTGTATCTTTTCTTGTTCTGGTAAAGGTCATCTACAAAATGGCAAGAATCGTGTCCCAAGAAAACAATCAAGGGCTTACACGTAGCTAAGCATCAGCAAAGGTGTATAGGATCCTGACATATTCAGCAACCTCCCACTAACACCCTCCCATCCCTGGGTTACCAGCAGCTCAACTTCACTAGCCAAAAGACTAACTGGACTCTAAGTCAACTCTGGTCTTCTCAGTAAAACATCTTGGATCTTGTCATGCGAGAGTTTTCTTAGAAGGAAAGACAAAATGACCAACTTTTGGCACCCATAAGCTAACTGTAGTCACATATACAAAATGATGGCTTTTTGTAATTTACCCTTTTCGTCAATCTGTTAGTCACAATCACATTGGATGATTCCAAGAGGTCTCCTGTAGAATCACAAGCTACTGGAGCTAATTCTCAGAATTCATACAAAAAGTTATTGCAAAACTGCTCTGCCAAAAAAAAGCATCATTCCTGGGTATTCTGTAATTACACACTGCTTCGTAGACAAGTGAAGGAAGCTCCAGGCGCATTCTTTGGTCATCTAGTAAGGAGAACTCTCCAACATGATCATTAATATTATAGCTTGAACTGAATCTACTTACACAGTTTTGTAAAAAGTCTTGACACAACAGAATACAACTTTGATAGCTTCTGGACAAAGATGGCTGCACCTTTAAAACAG
Organism: Apteryx rowi; assembly: GCF_003343035.1. Taxonomy (NCBI): domain Eukaryota; kingdom Metazoa; phylum Chordata; class Aves; order Apterygiformes; family Apterygidae; genus Apteryx; species Apteryx rowi. The sequence goes on along the minus strand of NW_020451030.1, from coordinate 89,908 downwards.
AATTTAAACACCTTGGTTTGTGGGGGGTAAGAAAATAATTTCCCTGGTATCCAGGATATTGAGAAATGCCTTTTTCCTGGGTATCTCAGGGTAAATCCAGATCTTCAAAGGGATATAAAGGACGGGCTATGCCTCCTGTTTATAGTCTAAGCATCTGAAATGCCTGTAACCATTTGCCAGAAACTGTTCTTCACTTCCAGAAAGGAAACTTCTGACAGACAGGTAATCTAATGTTTATAGACTACTCACAAAGACTGATCCATTTCATGACACAAACTCATATTTCCTTTTGTTGAAATAAAGTAACACAGTCCTCTTGTCATTCACCTGCACATCATAATGCTGAACACAAGACAAATGCCTGGCACATGCTCCTTAAGAAAGTTACAATACATTGGTGTGCAACTTCTTTTCCTGCTGTCAAAAGGCCCATGTCTCTCAGACTACATGAATGAGCTCTTCAAATCAGCAGATAAATCACAGCCAGCTTAGATGGAAGAGGATGGAAGAGCTTAGTCATCCAGATGCTTTGATGGTCCTGTCACCACCTCATACAGAAAGTAACCTCCAGAGAACTGCAGATCAAATGGAAGCATTCTGATCTTGAGAAGATATGACTGAAGTGTATAAGTGTGTAAGACTCTGGGCACAGAGGGACCAGAAATGATACCTGCCATGAGGAGTCATGTGTATTTAGGCTGCCATGCTTCTCACTGACCCAAGCTGACCTCAGAATAGYTAGCTAAGATTAGCTGCAAGATTAGTCTGTTCACAGCTCAGAACCACTTCCAAGCAATGAAGGTCCTGATGAAAACAAAGAAGGTCGATGGTAGCAGATAGTCAGTGCATTGGTTATAGCTGAGATTTCTGGAGCTTCAGGCTGATACTTAATAAGTCTAGTGATACCTGAAGGGAATGGAAGATTGGCTTCAGAGTCCCTTTCAGCAAACAGAATTTCCATTAAGAATATAATGAAGCCTCAACATCCCTTCAGACGAATATGAAAAAATCTTTGGAGTATGGTGGGAGGTATCCCATCTTAAGAGACTTGAAAGAAGTTTGGCTTTAGGTGGTTTTTAAAAGTAAATTTAAAAAAGTGTTTTAGAAATTATACTAACATTGTAATCTGGGAGAAAGGAATGTTTCAAGTTGGTATGGAAAGAGAGACTCTAGCAGAAAAAATAATTTTTAGCTTCCAGTTTCATACGTCTCAAATCCAGTCTATCTTACTGTTTAAGAGGATTTCTTGATATCTCCCTAGAAAGGACTGAAGTTTGGAGCATGCCTTTTATAGTGATAGGGTAATTTAAATTTGGAATGGCATCACTTAGTTATAAGTATTTATTTGTCAGTTAAACTTTTGGATCAGGTTTTGGCAAATGGTTTTGGCAGATGGTTGAGCTTCTAAATAGCATTCCCTTTTCTGTCTGAAGTCTGACATGCAGTTATAAATTTTTACTTTTAAAAACAACATTATGTTTGCCCAATCTAACATGCATCTAAACACAAGTTATTATAGTTTCATCAGCAGTGAACTACTGAATGTACTGTTGCTGTCAAGTTGAAAAACTCTGATGTAAAAACCTCACAGCAATGCAGGAATTACTTATTGATATATGATATAGTCAATATCAAATTAAATCAGCTACTCAAATACCACTTTTAAATTACAATAAAAGAAAAAGGGCACTTCTTTCCCTCCTCCCCCAACCACAAATTGAGGACCTATGTAGAAATCTAATGAGCTTATGACCATGGCAACGCCGGGTTCAGGCTTCCTATGGCAAGAATGTACCATGCAATTTTGGAACACAGCTTTCTAAATCCTGGAACTGGGAAATTACTGAATGTTAAAATTGCTTTTTTCTCATCTTTCCTTTCCATAAAATGTTTACAAAAGTTAAAACACTGGCCTTCATTACTGCCTATTAGCACTTGTATTCTATAGCTTAACTTGATAATGCATGTAAGGTTTGCACAAGATATTTAGAACCATATTGAATGTCTAAGACCAATTTGAAACTCAGTTTAAAATCTGAGTGTGCAAGATACATTTTAACATTAGGACTAATTAACTATTAGATTTGCTTCCTTGACTAAGGAAATACTTGAAAGAGTTCAAGTGATGTCTCTCATACTGGTGACCAAGAGGTTTGGAAGAGATTTTTCATAATTATATAAATCCCACTTTTCAAAATGACTCTCCTTCCTGTATCTATCCTCCTCAATAGAACTGAACGGCTGAAGAGCTCGAGTTACCTTGGAAAAAGGTGCTTGGATCATATCCTCCACCATACAAAGATAAATAATGACTGGAGGAAACAGTTAACAGAAGATGATCTAAGATATCAGATTTCATGAACATGGGGGGGGGGGGGAAGCCAAAAACCATATTGAAAAGACAACTAGAACTTCTAGACAGTTTATACACATTTCCATTTCCTTTAAAAATAAAAAAGATGTATTTCTCTTATACATTTATTACAGCAACATAGTAATTTACTTGTTTTGTATAAATTTGGAAGTAAAATATTTTCCCTTTGCTATATTAGATGATACTTACAAACATAGTTAAAAACCTAAGTTGAAAATGTGCCTTTAAGCTAAATGTAAACCAGAGCAGCCAAACTTCACAGCTACAAAGATTGCTTCATTAGAACTTTTTTTTGTACAGTATCTCTCATACTTTTAAAAATCCTGATTTGTCCTTCAACAGCATGTAGGCATTTAGTTGAGGGCATTTTTTGATATTCAGAAGTCATAAAAATCTATAAGGAGTGGTAGAAATATAATCTACCATGACAGGACACGAATTAATGTTTTGCTTTTATTGATACTGTCTAAAATCCAGCATTCACAAGTGAAAATGATCTTAGTAATCTAATTCTAGACTTTCATAGATCTATCACAAATCAATCTGAAAAGAAAACTTTCACAGACCATACCAAAGCTGAGCCTAGCTGAAGTTTTTTAGCATTCCATTTTGCAAATAACCAGCTTTAATTTTCAGCTTAAAGAAAATGATTTAAACCAATTGGTATTCTAAGAAGTTTAAAAAGAATGACTTCCAATCAAAAGAGATGGTTTCACTTTGGAATTTTTAGTCTGTCATTTTTCGCAAAAGTTGTAGGGTTTGTTTTTTGTTTTTTTAAAGAAATCCTGCAAAAAACATTCAATTCCAAAAATGATTTCCTATATTCCTTTATGAAAAGCAGTTTAGTGAAACTAATGCAAGCTCAAAGACTTTCATGGAAAGACATATTTCACTGAAATACTTCAGTCAGAATACTTCACACTTCATATATTGTAAGATTATTTCAAAAGTATGTTTTTATTTTCAGGAAAGCAGAGCTAGAAATATATGCACATTTTTCTTTTGAAAATCATAAGAAAGCAATTAGTCCAAAAGCCTGTAAGAGTAGGCACAGCTTTGTGATGTTCATGAAAAGTTAATCCAGGAAAATGTAGACTGTTTATTCAGGATAAAAGACTATGGTAGTCCTGTATTTATTCAATAAATAAGAACATACATTTTGACTTAAGAATTTTGAAAATGAAAATAACTTCAGTTACAGATAAACTCTGAACTAACAGAGAACAGCATGGTGAAGCAGCTGAAGGAAGAATATTTATAAATCTGATTAAATGTGCCTTCAAAAACAAACAAATAAGTCATACAGAAAGCTTATATCAGATACCCGGCTTCTGCTTCCTTTGCTAAAAATACATACCCAGTACTTCACAGATAGAGTCACTGAAACACATCTTCAATACTTGCTCTCCATAACAATCCAATTTTTACTTAATTTGAAAGTAAAGCCATAACCCACTGTTTAACATCACATATGACAAGGATTACAGTCAACTTTACTACTGCAGATCAAAAGGAGACTTTAAAACTGCAAGCCTATTTAATTAATAAAGATGGCAAAGTAYTAAAAAAGTGAATCTCTAAGTACATCAATTCAAATTTTCATTCTGAAAGAAGTGAAGGCCAACTGATTGAACAATGACAAAGATATCATTAGTTGGCTAATAAATATCTAAAACAACTATTAATGTCAAGCAGAACACTATAATATGGTGCCTCCCTAAACAGCTATGCCCCTCTTTTGTTGAGTCATTTGTGCTTACTTAAAACAGACATGTATTTTTTTATTACTTTTTCCTGAAATCAGGTCTGGGGAACCCCTGCATCTCAAAGAAGTGAACTTTATTCACCTGCAAGTAATACCTCACCAAAAAAATATTCAACTACTGAGCCACAAGGCCAATGCCTATTGAGAGTGAGGACTTTATAGGTTCTATAAAGCTACATTTTCTAAATGAACAACTTTAGTGTTTTTGAAAGAAAATAACACCAATCTTTGCAAGTATTTCTAAACCAACAAAATGCATAGTATTTGGAGGATATCGAATTTTTAACTCTGCACGTGTTCCGTCATACCCTCCTCCAAAGCCTACATACAAATGCAGGCTTTCTCAGTTTTGACTACTGCTAATATGAACCCTTTCATGCTAAATCATTCTATGAGTCATGATTTACCACTCTGTAACAGATCCAAGACTTCTTTTTCTGTTTTAACCAACTTTTACAGTTCATCCTTAAGGCTTCAGAATCCTACAATTCAAAGCTGGATAACAATATCTACATTAAGATTTTTTTTCATACTACAGAAGTGCTTCCAAAATGCTTATATTTACATTTATAATTCACTAATGCTCATCAGGCATCCCATTTTATTTCTTTCACTTTTGCAATGAATTTTTAAAACATGAAAAGATGATCCAACCAATGCGAGTGCAGTTCAGTGGTAGTTTGCAATTAAATCAGCTAGACATCTGTGAAAGTCTCAACTAGCATGCAAGGAAGAAAGGAAGGGTTTTGTAGTTAAGAAAAAAAAAACACTAAACAATGTTAACTTCACCTACACAAAGAAAAAAGCATTCATGGTATAACTAACCAAATACAGATAAGACAATCAAATGTTTCTGGGTAGAATGCATACACATTGGTCTCTAGCAGTCAACTAAAACAGAAAATACTACATAATAGTGACAAGAAGCCAAAGTTCAAACAAGGCTCTGATCCTTTCTTCTAAAAACAAATTACAAAAAGCCTTCCAGTTAAATAGAAGTCACACAATAGCCATGCCATAACACTGTGATGCCTAACTAAAAGCTAGGTAGGTGCATTTTGAATTAAAGTTTACGGAACCAATGTAAACTTAAGAAGTTTCTATTTGTTTGTACTTCTATTTTTAACTTACTATTCAACCCTCATAACAAATAAATTACAGTTTTCTCCTATACAAGTGAATTTCAAATAATAGTAGCTGTCTGATAGACTAGAAAAAGAAAACATTTCATTACCTCCTTAATGCACACTTAATTACAATATTCCCCAGCAGGCTAAAACATTCAATTGCTATGAAATCTTTCAAGAGAGGAAGAGTTGGTTTTCTTTCTGTTCAGCCCATGACTCAAAAAGCACAATGTAGATATGAGACACAAATCCTACAAGATGCAAGTTTTGAGCCCACAGTATTAAAGTTAAATACTTCCATCCACACTGCAGTGAAGAGGAATGGGGGATTAATGACAAAATAAGTTTAACACAAGCCATTTACTGGTGACACTGTCCCCCAAAAGGTCTCTAAATAGCTTCACATGTATAGAGAGAGATACCAAGAAAAACCCCCACAGAATCTGCAGGCAGGAGTCTACGAGAGAACAAGCAGATTCCAGCAGAGCGAAATGAGCCTTTCCGGGGGAAGCAGCAAAGTCACCGCAGAGCTACACCCCACCGCCAGTGCTTGACACAAGTCACCATCCATTGGGGTACCAGAAATGGCCATGCATCTAGGAAAGTCAGTATGGATAACCACATGGTGTTCATCACTTGGAAGGATCAATCACATTTTATCTAATTACAGCTCACCACTGCAAATGCCAACCCAATTAAGAAAATCCACAGATTGCAAAAGTTGCAAAACAGCTAAGTCAGCTGTTTTTTGAAAGAAGCCACAGAAATGAGTAGTATTGGACATTGACCAATCTCTGCATAAAACTATAATTCCACTTACAACTATAAAGGAAAATATTTAACTCACAGATTTTCAGGACCTCCTTAATAATTATATTTTGAAATGTTTCCATCGTTTAAACACAACCAACATCTCCAAGGCCAGAACTACGTAAGTTCTCAGCTCCCAGAAACCCAAGCCCCTCAAAGCCCAAGTTACTAGGTACTGAATTATCCCAGACACTGTCTGCACAAAGTATCATAAAATAGTTGTTTTCTATGACATTTTACGCCCCAAAGATCAGCCAGATAAATTGTAAAAACATATATATATATATATTTTTTTGATGTTTACAGTAGTAAAAGACTTAGGTCAACTTTTGTTTTCACTTACAGTACAAACCTATTGACCTAGAATGGCTACTCTTAACTTGCAGTAGTATGAGAAGAGTAAAACATCTGCAATTAAAAATATTACAATGGAAACTTAACACAGATCAAGAGGCTGGAAATAACTTACGCTATACCAGTACCAAAATGTATTAACAATTACTACAAAAAGCTGCTTTCCTCAATAACTCTCTTGGCTGTAAGCACTAATTTATATACTTTCAGTTTATTTTCAGTAGTGTTTTAAAGATCCCATCTTGCTACGCTAAGTATAGACTATTTAGGTAGATTTCTATTTTCTAAATAAACAGAAATGACAATGAGTTTTTCTTCAATCTGAACCTGTTTTTAAACCACAAACAATTCCTTCCTGCCTCCCCAAAAAACTTGAGTATTCCTTAAAAGAAATTAAAATCAAAATTAACCAATTAAAATTAAATTGGTTGCACTGCAGCTTGTATCATGTCTTGCTTGTGCTTTGAAGTATGTGGTCACCAATTTATACACTAGAAAAYGTACACACAAGAAAGAAATCTTTTAGAGGCAAGGCTTTTCAAAACCTGATATAGCAAAACCACAAATAGCCAGTTCAGATATACTGCTAAAAAACAAACAAACAAAACCCCACCAGTTTAGTCCAGGTTGAGATTAGCTTAACCAATCTGCTTGCTAAGAACAAGCTAAAAATCTACTGAAACTCCACAAGGAGCACCTGAGAGAGATATATTTTAGAAAATTTAAATAAGGTGCTCCTGAAATTCCTCTGGCCTCCCAAAAATGATTTAGATCACATCAACACTTCAAACTTTTTATGACTTTTTCTGCACATCTGGATAATATCAGTTTTGGGTACAAGTCACATTTAGGATTGTTCTTAGTCAAAATAAAGTATTTTATATGTGCTGCTTTTTTTTGAGGGGGAAGTAAATTTTGGATAAAACAGAGATTGACAGACCTAAAATAAGCTGAGAAGCTAATTATGTCCTAATTAGTACAGGAGTAGAACTCAATTACAAGTGTTTGCAGCCTGGGCTGGGACCACAAACCAAAGCTGCGACAATGACCCCAAATTTGGCCTATTTTCTGGCACCTCTGTCTGTCTTAAAAATCAGAAGAAACATACACTCTGAAACTTCTTAACTGCTGTAAGTTTAGTTTTGGAAGGAAAATTTCTTAAAATGTCATAAAAAATAAAATAAAATAAATCAACATTTAAAGTATTCCAAAGCCCATATGCAGGCTCAGCCTCTGGTTTTAACAGATGGTGGTAATTCCCTCAAACACCTCAAAAGCGAACCAAATGCCATATAATCAGCCATTTCAAGGTCTCTGCAAATCCAGGCAGGCAGATATAGTTGCATCATTTAAAAGATAACATGTTCACACTCAGGGTTTTCCACTCTTAATTTTAGCTAGTGCATTTTAATATAAAGTTTGCTTTCAGTGGTATCATTTCTTAACAGCTAAATTTAGCCTAAATAACTTTATTAACTTACACTTTTTGTGCTGATATTTTTAAGAAAACATTCAACATGGGAAGTATCATCTTTGACAGTCTAACAGGTATCAGCTTACATGGTTCAGCCCCATTCAGTTGATACTTCCCTTCCCCACCTTTCCTTTCGGTTGCTGCTTACAGTTAGACCAAAGGCTCTTAATACATAAGTGTTTTGCACTAGTTTGAGCTCTTCTATTTCTGAGAAAGTGATACCTTGCTTACTAAACTACATTTTCAAGTGAGAAAAAGGATTATGGACTTCAAAAAAAGTTTTTTTTTTTTTAACTGAACCAGGACATCCAACAAAGCAAATACATCCAAATTTTGTAAATATTTACAAATATTTACATTATAGTAAAAACTATACTATAATGAATTTCTCCTTGTTACATGAACCTTTTACACTAGTAATAAGGGAAGACATCACAATTGCGAAGACTGGGAATAACTTGCACATTTGTTTCATGAAATACCTATAACTGTAGACTGAAAGCCATACTTGCTGAAGAACAGTCTGTTTAAAAGACAGTATCAACTCCTATTCAGTGAGCACTACCTTTAAAGTGACAAATAYTGTATCTGTGTCAACTGTCAAAGACTGTGCAAAGACTCCCTCTCAGTGACTATGCCTACACATTGATCCAGTCATAATGTGTTTATTCTTGTACATTATAAGTTACTTAGAACAAAAGAATTTTCTTTGTATAAGATGACCTATTAAAATTGTATTACATCATTTTATTACAAAATCCTCTTTGCTTAATATATTAGTTTCTAATTCACATATATTTATATGCAATATAAACCACTGATATCAAACATTTCATCTGTAATGATTAGACATAAGAGTCATGAATCTATTCTTCTCAACAAAATGGATGCAAAACTTAATACTAACTTCCAGTATAGAGCCAGAACTGTTTTTTTTTTTTCTCCACACGGATATCAAGCATCGTAACTTTGAAAACTGTGCTAACAGCTCTTCTAGTTTAATTCCAATTCATGCCAATCAGCTGAGGAAAGTAATGTTTATACTGTATATTAAGAGCCACAAAGTTTCATTAATTCCATATTAAGCAATTAATTAATATTAACATCATATATTTTCAGCAGAATATTGAATGTAGCTACCTTTTAAATTTCTGTAATCCAAGAAATAAAGCTCACTTACAACCATAACTGTGATTTCCAGAAATGACAGACACTATCAGGTTTATGTGTTTCATCCAAGGCTATCTAAAACTGAGCAGGCACAACAGATGAAAAATAAACATTTGCTGCTGCGGTTCATAGAGGTCTGTTTTCTTTCCTGGCTGCATGTGGTGCAAATTGTCCTTTGTTGGGTTAGGCATAGCAATATTGACTGGATTATTTGTGAGTAGATATTGCAGCTCATATTGTGAGACGAGGAAAAGGGCTGCTATAATTAAAAGGCTTCCCAGACGCCACCTCCCACTTTTTGGAAGATGGAGCTCTATTAGTTGCACAAAAATAAAGACCTAAATGTGCAAATGATTAAAGGACTGGAACATCTGACATATGAGGAGAAGCTGAGGAGAACTGGGATTGTTTAGTCTCAAGAAGAGAAGGCTTGAGGGGATCTTATCAACGTGTACAGATACTTGATGGCAACTGCAGGCAACAGAGCCAGTCCCTTCTCAGTGCCCAGTGACAGGACAAGAGGCAATGGGCACAGGAAATTCCACTTACAGATAAGTAAAATCTTATTTACTATGAGGGTGGTCAAACACTAAAACAGGTTGTCCAAACAGATTGAGAAATCTCCATCCTCAGAGATATTCAAAACCCAGCTGGACCAGGCACTGAGCAATCTGCTCTAGTTGCCCCTGCTTTGCACAGGTGGGTTGGTCTAGAGACTGCCAGAGATCCCGTCCAGCCTCAACTATTCTACATTTCTATGAAATGTATGTGATTCTGCTAGCTTACAGAAGTGCTCTGAAAATGATGTTGCAGGAGGAGTTTGTAGTGTAAGTGCCAAAAAGAGGGATGGAGACCCAAGTGAGGAAAGGGATTACCATGGTTTTGTTGAGGGGGGGAAAAAAAAAAAAAAAAAAAAAGGTTGCATGAGCCTAGGAGAGTATGTTTAAGTTTCTTTTCAGAGGGACTTAATTCAATGTTGCCCTAAATAGTACATGCAGTTCTAGCAGTTTCTCCTCTTCTGTCCATGTTTGCATTCACATAATGTTTTCTGAGGTATCAAAGGAGAGAGTGCAAGCTCCATGGGGTGCAGGGTAGACAAGGAAGCCTTTCAAAACACCTGAAAGCTACTTAAAACAAACACATTAAAAAAAAAAAAAACACAGAAAACTTCTGGAGGAAAGTTTTCTGGAACTGTACATACCATAGCTGAAGACACAGAAGAAAAGGCAAATAAGAAACTTCTGGTACTTCAGAGACTAATACATGGGGCAGGGGTCTACAAATCTCCGTAGGGCCAAAGAACTAATGAGGAATGAAGTGGCTTCCATCTCCAGAACATCTTGCTGGAAGACTTTATTGAGTCGCAAGTAGTCTTACACAAATGTTTCCATAAATTCTGGCTATTCAGCATGTGAATATTAACAGCCAAGTAGCAAATGATCACAGATATGAATCACCACACCTTACCATTTACCAAAGCTATGGGTTTCACTGGAGTAATAGAAGGGAAAGAAGGAGTGCCAATATTAACTTGTTGACAGTACTATGTCATATTATGTAACTTTTAAGAAAAGTTACAATAAAAGAACTTCCAAGCATGACTGTGTCAGTTATATTTTAAGGTCGAAAACTATTTCTGACTATCAACATATATATTTGATGCTGTAACATAATTATGGGCCCAGCTCACAAACTAAATAATTATACCACTTTGTTTTAATTTGAAAAACTGCTATAAAAAGGGCTGTACAAAACATTCACAGGTGTATTTCTGAGCATCCACATGTTCATCTGACTGGTATATCATTTCAGTTTTACATTTATTGGGGTCAGGAAGCCTCCACACACACTTCCAGCTAAGTATCACTGAAGAAGAGTGTATTTAAAAACAAAACTGAAAAGTAAAACTAAAATTGTATTGATTACTGTATGACTTAGTAGACCCGGCTAACTGTGCAAATGAGTGATTTTATAGTTCTGTACTTTACAGATTAAGTCTGAGAAGTCTTCCTGGAGTAGTTTTTTCATTTTTTAAACAATGATTTCTACACAGTTCAACATCCCTGCCTTTGAATTTTTCAGACCTTTTTTCAGTGTAAAGATTCATCAAATTAAAAATGAATGTAAATGTAGTTTTGTATATGGAGTTGAGGACACTGGAAAGTCACCAGGCCCTTTTTTCAAAGGAAACAGCAGAAGATATYAGCTATGAAAGTATAAAAACTCCACTTAGTAAGGTTGTTCTTTATCTCTCTGCATCTTCCATAACTGAACATACCCACAACACAGTATTCAGAGGCCCCATGATAAGTTTACTCATTAAGATACACATTATGCTTTGAAGAGGGACAGAGCTGCTCTTCTTCCTACAAAATTGGCTTTTTCTTCTGATTTCAGGCAGCAGGTTTTGCCCCACTCCCTCGGCATTCCAGCTCCCTGCAAAGCAACAGCCTCGGCTCACCCCCCTTTGCAAGGGTGCAAAGTCCCTCAGTCCATTCTCCAGACAACTGAGAAGTTCATTCTCCCCACATACCACCCACAGACACACTAGTTAAAGCTATGGTTTCAAGATCTTTTTGGGTTTACTGCTTTAATCTCTCCCAGTCTTCAGGTACTTTTGCTCACAGTACAGAGATGCTGGTTAGCTGCACAATAAGAGCTGACAGAGTTCCTTAGCCACATTTTGATACGCGTCCTATAGAAGGAGGCAGACAGCTTTCCCATTCTGCCAGCTACAAAACCACAAATTCAGCTTTAAACAGGAACACTCTCCTGATTTTAGTTATCTGTTTTTTAAAAATGCAACACAACACAAAGTGACATAGAAAGATTTTTAGCTCAGTCAGATGTAGAAATATTTATTGACATAGTGAGCCACAAAGAGTTGCTGAAGGGTGAAGGCAAACTGTGACTGGTCAGTGATGAGCAATCTAAGAGGGGGCTACTTCTTCAAGACTTTGGTTTCAGCCAGTTCATTCCTAGATTGGAGGCAGTTAGCATGACTCTCTTCCAGGATTATGAAGAAGTTGTCTACATGTTTTTAATGAACAATTTCAGGCAGAATGCTGTATTCAAAAACCTAAGTGACGACAAGGCAGATTCACTCACTCACTCCTTCAGCTTTGAACCCCAACTTTGACCTGCATTCATGGTTACTATTCTATAGTTGATAAAAGCATATCTTATGTTTTCCATATTTCTGTATTGTGAAAGAGTCTTCATTTCAATAGGTTTGTACAGGTTACTTTGTGAATCAATGGACATGTTGCTTCAAAATTCATATCTGTATTTACAGATATTCCAAATATTTTCTCTTTACAAAACAAGTGAGAAAAAATGAAAAAGTTGTTTAAGTGACTTAAATAGTCAACTTAGAGTTAACAATCAGAAGTCAATAAAAGATGAAAAAAATTTATGTTATTGACTATTTGTCCCGGAATATTGAAAATTTAAAAGGCCAGAAAAGTGAGATCATGTAAAACTGATTACAATGCCATACTGCTGGTACTACAGTTTAGAAAGCTCTAATCAGGAGTTTGATTATTTCCATCCTTCTTTCTACGCTGGCCCATTACTACATAAGCCATGAAGTACCAAAAAGCATGATTAAACTCACTCAAAAGAATAACAATTTCACTTATAAGTGAATAGCTTGCCCTATCTCATTCTTCAGTTAATTTAAAAAAACTAATACCTAGTCTACATAGTTAAGAAACCCTTCCAACTGTAAACAAAAAAAGGGTAGCCAAAGAAGCATCATTTTCCAAATACAGATTTCTAAGTTATAGAATAGCATAAGCAGTAGTCATATTTACACAAGGTTTCASTGAAGCTTTAAGTTGAAACAACCCAATTTTATATTAATGCAGGATATCCACATTATTGAATTGCATTAATATAAATGAATTGGCATCACTAATACAAATCTCTATAACACAGAAACTACTTAGACTTATCATTTTCTGAAGACTATTACTTTCCATGTACTTTAAAGGTGCTTTAAAGCATATAAATTGCTGGAAAGCAAAAAAGCAGAGACAATCATCAGATTGATCAGGAGTTGTGGTGTTTCTCTATCACAGATAACAAATAATCTTGCTTTTAGAGATGAATGCAGTTAACTGCCTTCCTAATTTTGAAGTTATGAAACTACAGTTCAAATAGTTAAAATCCATCTTAGTTCTATAGTTGAAACTGGTATTTCTATAATCAAGGAAGTGATATGTAATTCAGTGCAAAGAATCTAGGGTTTTTTTTATTGTTAATTATCATTATGCTCAGTGTTATGTATTGAATGCTGTATCATTCATAGTACACGCAAGCCAAAGCTTTATAAGCGAGAAGTGGTAGATACACTGTCAAACTCAAAAATAGTATTTCAAAAGATCTGCTGCCTGTGATTATAAAAGTGAGTTGTAAATTTGGCTCAGACATAAAGAAAGCTTAAAGGTTTTATGCAAGAATTAATAAAACACCAGGATGGGGTACTTCCAAAAATATGAATGGTAATTAAGGATCAAATTCTGTCATAAAATTAATGGAACATCATTGACATAAATGAGCACTACTATACTGACTCTTTGGTAATCGGACACATATATCAACTTACAAGGTTGCTGCAATGATATTGTTCTATGTGCAAAATGCTGTATTAACTGGAAAGCAACAAAAGTTAAATTGTTATGATGGCCTTACTGGGATAGACTAAGATATAGAAACAAAAAAGTGCAGTACCAAGTAATAAACAAATAAGATTAAGAAGTTGATTTAAAATTGCGCAGATAGCTTATACAGTTAACAAAGCTGTGAAAAGCTACAATAGCCATCAATATGTAATAGTCTCAGTTTTGCTACCAATCCAATTGCAGATTTTATTTCATTTCACTTTCACTATATTCAGTATGGTGTCTTGCAAAAGGGAATGGGGGAACAGACCCTTCAGTAGAAATTCAGAGATAATTACACAGTTTTGTTTTGTTTTGAAAGCATGTAGTTAAGCACAGTGATTCATATATTTAATGAGTGGAGGCACTGAAACACATTAACATGAAAGAAAAACTGCATCATAACCTCCTAGACATCAACCTCATGAATGGACTGAGCCACACTCCTTGACTTCAACACCCTTTAGTACTGATCTGAAACTCAAGGAGGCAGAAGTGAGGAGAAAATATGGAGGGGAGAGGAAAGAGTAACTGTGTGCTCAGTTATACACTAAATATTTAGTCTTGCAAAATACATGGTTTAAAGGTGGAATAAGCTCATCATTTTGTAAAAATGGCATCTTGCCAGCAAAAGTTGCTAACCCTTTGCTTGATCCGAAGGGAGAAAACATAGGCAGGGTCTCCGGTGGGGGTGGGAGAAAAGAGTTGAGGTGTTTTACAGATACTACCTCAGAACTTTATTATTTTGGTGTGACACAAAAAAAAAGAAAAAAAGCCTTGGGTATTCATCTCCCATACAATCCATGAACTGGAATCCTGTTAAGGAAGACTTAAGATGTATACTTAAGAAGAAAATAGATGTTCAGAGTTAAGTGGTAAAAATTACTCAGTGGTATGTGCATCATGACAAATTTAGAAAAGTTATCGCCTATAGAAATATATCAATCCATCATACCAGAACTACCACAGATTCCAAGCCACCTGCTGAGATATCTCTAGTGCTTTATGACTGATACAAGGATTGAGAAAAAACCTCCCACCCTTAAACACCTACTGTCAAAGATTAGATTTAAAAAAGCTAAAAGCAATCAGAAATATTAGAAAAAAATTAAGTGAATATTATAATTCTATTGCTGTTGTATTTCAGTCATTCAAAGATTCTCCTGAAATCTGAACAAAGTTTTCCACAGAACTATTAGATAATGAGAACTGCTACAGTATTCTTAAGTCGCTGCTCATGGAATGCTATTGCAACCTCTAACAATGGATAGCACCATCTTCATATGAATCTGGTACCTTCTACTGTCATTTCCAGATACAGCTTAGTGTGGAGACGTGAGTGGGATAAAAAGAGACCAGTGGGACAGACAGTAACTTGGACAAGAACTGCCACTTCCATTTAAGTATTCCATAATACTTAAAATAAAAAATAAAAAACAAAACACCTTTAAAATTCCCCAAAACTTTACTCTTCTGAATAATACTGTCCACCAGCAGAGAATTATATTAGAACTATAGGAAGGCTTCCACCTAGAAAATGGAATTAAGTTCTTGAGCCTGCAAAGCTAGTTCCCCAGGAAGAACAGAGGCCATATGACAGCTGCTTAAGGTCTTAAGACCCACTCTTTCTCAGAGCACAGCAGCATCCAAAGAATAAAAGCGCTTTTCCTCCCCACACAACACATGTGATAGAGCACTGCCACAGGATGTTGCAGCAGCCAAGAGTGTGAGTAGATTCAAAGAACGAAATATCACAAGCCAACTTGAGCTCACAAACTCCCTCAACAGCTGTTTGAGTAAAAGAAGCACCAAAGGAAAGATCAGTCTTACACATGCCCCCTTTCACTCTTCCTCATGATCACTACTACAGAAAGACTGTTGGGCCAGAAGGAGCTCTCACATAATTCAATCCATTTGCTCTCAAGCAGCAAATGCCATTCCTGCAATGTGAAGTGTGACAGAACACTAAAAAATGGCTTACCCCTTGTGATGGGTGACTAACACTGAAGTAGGATGGTGCAGCCAAGAAAATGAGAAGAACTAGGCTGAAGTGTGGGCTGAAGTCAACAAGAACAGCAAGGGACTTTCTGAACTATGCCTGGTGTTTGACCTACTTCTTATAAGCACCCTCTTGCCTGACAAACATATACATACAAAAGAAACAAAGTTCCCCAGATTGCACAAAGAGAACACTGCTGAGCTAAACCTGCATCAGTTTGAAATCTGTTCACATCTGCATCGCATCATCTGTTCAAGATGCATAGGCAAAATGACCAGCATGTATCAGCAGCAGTCACACTTTTTTAGTTTCAGTTGGCCTGCTGATATTTCTTATTTTCCACTCCCACAGAATCAGCACTACGAAACTCAAAATCAAAAACTAAGAAATTCAAACTAGAATAGAGAAACAGATTTTGGAGACAATGCAATTTAGTAGTCATACTTGATCAAAACTGGTCAAACAGACAGTTAAAAAACACATTGAAGGAAAAAAAATCCCAAGATCATTAAAATATTGAAAAAGCAGAGAATTAAGGAAGCAAGACAGTAAAAATAATGAAAGGAAGGAAGGACCATTGGAGATACATTATAGACCAATTAATTAAAACTCTGTGTTGAAATTCTGAAGTAGGAAATAACAAAAATACTCACCTGAAGTCAAACATTTGAAGTCAAACAATGCAGATGGGCAGACTGACCCAGTTCCAACTTAATACCACATTTGCTGGAGCACATGGTGCAAAACTTCATTTTAAACATCAGTCTAACACATTTCAGAAGTACACACAGGTAAAAAGAAGCAAAAGGACTATGGAGAAAAACAACAAGCACATCTACCATAGCAATAACATCCTTGACAGCATCTTAACAAAAACTGACAGAGCTGTTCAAAGAGGGAAGGCCTGCTTATCAGTAAATGCATGGGATTGGTGTCAAACTACCCCAAAAGAGTAATCACTAAGAGCAATTAGAGGATTACATAGTTTGCAAGGAAAGCCTTTTTCAACTTGATGCTTTGTAGTACGCAAGGGCCAATGAATACACATCTCAGAACATGGGGATTCTCATCAAATCCAAGCACCAAAAATCTACATAAGGACCATCACAGAAGAATGCATGATATGACATGGACTTCCCCCAAATTTCTGTAAATTTAAGAAGAATATGATATTCCAGAATATTATGATTAAAAAGCCTTCAGATCACAAAACTGCTAGTATTAATACTATGAAGGTCAAAAGATGTTATGTCTTTTTAAGGATAACTGTAAGCAGTTCACAGGCACTGGCACAGCAAGGGCTGAACCCTTACTCAGTATGTCTTGCACTGTAATGCTAAACAATGAAAAATAATATAAACAACACTAGCAGAGCATGCTCTAGCAATAGATTAAACAAATATATCAGTATAACACCATTTTGAACAGACAGCAATTTCAGAGGAAAAGAAGTGTCACTAAGAAAAAGAAAAGCCTCAAGAGTAACAACCAATCCCATAAAAATGGAAGCATGAACAAGAACAAAACACTGCCTGAGCTAAAAGTGATCTAGCTGTTAACATCTGGTAAAAGCTGAAAATCCAGCAACCTATTAGACATGGAAAAAAAGATTCTGAACACTGGATGAAAGTACTTAATCACCTGGGAGATACAATAAATCACTATGTCTATCAGCATTAGAAGGTAACACATCAAATGGCTCTGAAATGCAGTGACAGAGACCACAATGTGTGGCCACCAAATCAATTGGTTACAAGTAAAAACTATTGAAGAGAAACCGTAAGAGGGAAACTTATCAGGAAAGAAAAGTGAGTATCTGCACAACAAGGGCAAGCTGAAGCAAAGTTTTGTTTCAGGCATTTGCTGCTGCTTGCAAAGCWGAGCAGGAAGAATAAAGAGGAGATTTAAGCTTTACAGAAGACAGCAGAAATTTCAGATAATAATAATAATACTAAAAAAAMCCCAGAAATTAAAGTTTGTGATACTATCTGATAATACTACAAGTCAGTGCCATACAGAATTCAGAAACTAAAAAACAATCTACCAAATGGCTTATATATCCAAAATGGTATAGGTTAGATGGGGGCTATTATTGCCAGAGACTGACATACTGTAATATCAAACAAAGATCACCTCTTTAAGCACTGTCCACTCATTATCACACTTGCATTAGGAATCATTCATAAATAGTATAGTATAAAGGTTAAAGAGGAAAAAAAAAAATCTAGTTCCTTCCCCACCCCCCCAAAAAAGAATGCCTCTAAAATACAAAACTGCATTTTATTTAAAGTTGCTATTAAAATCCATAATACAGAAAACATTTAGTAGTTTATGGATATGCCTTCAGCTTTGCTTCATATCTGCCATATTCACTGGGKTTGTTTTATATGCAAGTGAATTAAACTTCAAATACACAAGCATAAGTTTGAGACATTCACGGCACTGAGAAGAAACAGATTAGAAGACACAATGTAACCTCTCTCTGCTGTGGGAATACAGACTATTGTATATTAGAGTCCATCTGTTAAGTAACGACTGATCCAGAATGCAACGCTACTGCAGCAGCTTCCCAACCAGTTTCACATTCATGTATGCCTCCTGATACTGAGAGCACTGTTAAACACACTTGCATTTATTTTTAAATATAAGCATGGTTTTCAGCAATAGCAACTAATTAGTAGTTAGATCTTGTAGCCAAGCACTGTAATAAGCACTTTACATCCTCCAAATTCCAAAATATATTTTAAAACCCTAAAGAGGCAAACCAATGTTCGTCCAGTTGCTGATGTATTAACAATTGGAATTAAAAGAAGCTGAAATATCAGTAACTAAAGCAAAAGGAGAGAGAAAACTGGGAAGGACAAAACATTTTTGTATCAGTCACAATCTACATGAAGCTACTTAATGAAATAACATGTCATTCCCTTATTTTGAGTGCTACTTTTAAAGAAGGGGGTAATAATCTGATAAAGTTATGATGACTTGTAAAATACTTGTACAAAAATATTTATTTACATATCATCTTTCAGTTGGGTGCCAAAGAGCTTGTAGAGAAGAGTGAGAAATATCCACAAGATTACTGTTTTGACATATTCACAGAACTATTAGGGCTTTAACTCTGTGCATCCATATAAGCTATAAATATTAAAATGATCTGACCAAACCATGTCTTTCTCCGCATGCTGCAGCTTTCCCATTCAGCCTGTGCTAGGTCAAATGCAAATAACTGTCAAACAAACAGAGGAATACATCCTCGTAGAGTGCTTGAAAGAAAGATATATTCTCTGCATGACTTTGTATAAAATGAGTATAGGTTAGAAGTGTTAAACTCATTTGAAACAAAGGCAGTTTCAATTAATTGCCATTCAGTTTTGAGCAGTCATTTTCCTATCCTATTTTATATGCAAAAATAGAGGATATTTCATTGACTGAACTGCTTCAAAAGCTTTGCTGCAGCAAATCTTGCATTCAGAAGCAGCACAGAATTGCACATAATTGAAAGTGATTCATTTTTAGATCCACTCGTTTGGCTTCTGTAGGTTCCTCAGGCTTTGGTGTAGGTAGCGCAAAAACATTAAGTCATACAGTCCTGCAGTAACTCTTTCACTCCATGAAGTGAGCAGATGACTAAGGAGCTACATTTTAGTATCCTTTCCTTGTTTCAAGCTATTTACCAGTGTACAATAGTGTTTTACAATGCACAGACCTTTCACAAAATTGGCAACACTTATTTTGGGAACACGAATGTGTTTTGGAAAGCACAACATTATTAAGACATGAGCAACCCAGTACAATACTGCAATACAACTAACTCTTTATTACTGATATTAAGGCGTATTAAACCTTTGCAAAATCTCCCTCCTCCTCCTTCTCCCTTTTCTTCTACATAAAAAAACAAAAAAAAAAACAAAAAAAACACAACTAGCTCTGAGCTAACAGGGTTAAACCCTTCACACATTTCAGCCACCAAGAAAAGATAGCAGCTCAGGCTGCTTTTTCAATCTTTCACAATTAAAAACAGATACTATATCCACGCCACTCTTCTTCCAACGGAGAAGCCACCAGGTTACAGGGCAGCATCAAGAACTCCAAGTTGCAAATTACTTAATCTCGCTATTTTTTGCGTTGCTGACTGCAGGC
>NW_020451030.1:0-68682 GCF_003343035.1 Apteryx rowi | reverse complement strand
GGGGGCTGCCGCGCCGCCCTGCGCGGGAGGCCTCGCCCCCGCCGCCGCCGCCGGCTCAGCCTCGGCCTCCGGCCTCTGGCCTCCATCGCGCGGGTCCCGCGCTGGTGCGGGCTCAAAGGTGCCTGGGTAGGATCCTCCTGTTATCCTTCTTAGCAAGTTGAGTCTGTACGAGCTGAGGGAAGTTTTCGGGTCGTCAAGCTGCAGCAAGGATTTTGGGGGTTGTGGCAGGACCCGAGCTGCGACCCTCGTGGGTTTGGGGGCAGAAGGGAGAGACCCTGGGCTGTGCCTACCCCATGGCTGGCGTGCTGCTTGCTCCCGGTAATGAGCATTTTTCCAAAGGTCTTACTAATATCTGTGCTTCAGTTCTCAGTTCTGTTACATGGGGAGACGTCCAGGCAATAGGAGTTTTACTGAGCCCTTTGGTTTTGATGAGGCCTCATGGCAATGAGGCCCATTTCAAGCCTCTTCTGTATTACAGCAGAGAGATAGAAGTGCCTTTGATATGTTTTGAGGGAGCTCGAATTATTCCAATAACTGTTTGAATAAAGTTATATGTATTTTCTCTGTATGTGCTGGACCTAATCCACCCCTATTCAAAAACATCTGTCTTGGCTTCATAGTGATGATCTCTGCAAGGTTCGGTTTTACAACAAATCCTGTCCCCAGGTCTCAGAATACTATTCATCGTGTCTCTTCTTTAACCCAAAATTGGAAAATTTGACTAGATTGCCAGTCTTCCTTGTAGCAAGCTTTAGATAAAAGATTGACTAAACACTGAATCAGCAGGACTTGGTCACTACGTCCTCCAGGATTAGAGCAGCTGCTCTAAGCTCAATCAAGACCTCAGCTCTCTACCATTAGATACATTAGCTCTACATATTTGTAAATATATCATGTCACATATACTTGGGGTTTGCAAGCTCTGTAGGTAGTTGACAGTGTACATATCCCAAATGTATAGAGATGACTAAGACAGTGAATAGCTGGGAATCACAGAACCAGCTACACTTCTGAAAGCTGCAGAAGGTAGGGAGAAAACCCAAATGATTTGTTATGGGAGATAAAACAAAAAGGTTTTGTGAAAGGAAATTCCTTTACAATTTGTCACCTTGCTTTGGCAGTTTTGTATCGCTCAGGGTAGAAAAACACTTTTAATACTGCTGGAGGGCTTGAAGGTTCCTTTCCCACTAACCCCGGAGCAGAACTAGCAAAACTGAATACACAAGCACTTCTCGTGCTCGGTACCAAGTCACACATCTTATTTTAAATCCCCAAAGATGTGAGGTAACCAGACAGACTTTTGACTGTAGTGGATGAGAAGCTCTTGCAATTGTATTTCACTAAGAATGAGTTCTGGGGGCAGTAACTACCAGCTAGTGGATGATGATGAGCTGATGGAACGGTATGGCTTGAATTACTCTTGTTATCTCTGTCATTGGCTGAAGTAAGTCCTGTTCCAGAAGCTTTTTACAGTATTTTCTAAAAAACATAGGGAAAATCCTTAAGTTGGAATTGTCAATGAAAGACTCCATCGCTTGTTTTACTTTGCCCCATCTCCCATAAAAAACAAAGCCAATTCAAAAGGTAAAACTTTTGAATATGTAGAAATTTTAAGTTTAGTCTACAAATCAACAAATTATGCAAATGTTTAAGTGAGGCTGCCCACAAATCTTCATCTTGATCTGAAAAAAGGAGTATTTCATGTGCTTAATGATCCTGTCTGGTAACTTAGAGTTTGGAGGTTTGTGTAAGCTTAAGTTATTTAATTATACATTTAAATATTTTTGAGAATTCAAGATTACATGCCTCTTTTGCAAAACTGAAACCTTAACCTAAACTCAGTAACATTCACTAAAAAATGTAACACTTAACAGCTAATACTCAGCAACTCTCCCCTTTATTTTTCCCATCTGCATATCTATTTGGCTAGGGCATGTCGCTGCAGATAGTATAGCTTGTTGGAAGCTATGTATGCGCTGACTGGTTGACTGGCTTTTTGTTCTACTTCATCAGATGCCTGCTGCCTGATAAATAGCTAAGGAGCTAAGCTTTTCTACTGGTATGTATATTAATTTGGATTTCTAGCCACTCATCAGCTTTTACAAATCCCAGAAGTGCTTTGTAACGTTGAGATCCACTGTTAAATTTTCTTGAAGTTTGTCAATAGGTTGCTGTTTGTGTTTGTGATGGAACAGATGGACAAATAGCACAATCACATAAGCTTCCTCTCCCTAGGAAATGGGGAAAACAAAATACAGCTTGATATCTGTTTTATTATCCATTCTATATGTCACACTATTCATGGAAGATTCCATAATTTACACTTGTACCCAAATTTGGGGGTAATACTTGTTCACAGGTATTATATACACAACTATTGATACATTCCTCCACATTGAATTTCTGATGAAGTTGCAATCCTGAGTTTGTTTAGAAGTTGTATTTGTGAAATCTTTCATTATATGATTTCCAACTGAGGACTTGGACTAAATTAGAACTGGCTGACAGTCATTTTTGTCTGCTGAAATTATATAATATACAGTACATAATATAAGGAAAAGCTCTTATAAAGGAAGGATTCCCAACATTATGTTTAATATTAGAGGCTTCCTTTAATTCTTAAAAACTGTATTTGGTTTTACAAATTTTTACAAAATCATGTTCTCATTATTTTTCTAAGCTGAAACACTTTAGAATAGCTGTCTTCCCTAATCAACAGTGTTTGGTTTTGATAAGCAAACTTTCATTGGAGTGAACCATTCATCAACTCATGTGAATGTTATTGGAGCATTGGCATTCTGAAAGAGCAACAAATCTGTAATACTAATCTCAAGCCTGTACTAATCACAGCTCTGGTGTTTATTTTCTTCCATTCTAACACCTCATCAGATTGAAAATTAATATAAGAGTATGTATACTAGAAATGCTACAGAAAACGATTCATTTCTTTTCTTTAAAAAATTCTGTTTCTCTCCTTTCCTTGATATTGACATATTCAGTACAAAGACAGTGTGAATTTGTCAGTGACAATTCCATTCATGAAGTGGCTAACTGGGTCCCAGTCCAGCAAGGTGTTCTGCAGTATCAAATATCAGTATTTGCATAGATTATAATCATTTTCAATTCAGCTTGCAAGATCAGTCATTGACACAGGGCTGGATGTGGCAGGAGTTAGTTTGTATGGAGGATACTTTGTTCTGCACATTCCTCTATCCTTCACAGAGACAAGCCTGATGCCAGGATATGATCTCATCCCTTTCTGTACCTTTCACAACAGTTGTTCCCCATTGAACTGAGAGAAAGCAATGCCTTTGCTCCTAGAGCATACCTTTCCATTATTTGTAATAGAAGATGGGAGGCTTCTTTCATGATATTCTTGAAATTTTCTCAGCCTGTACTCCACAAATGCCAGAAGATGGTCTCAAGTATAACTCCAAAGAACAAAGAAAAACACATATATCCATGTTCCTGTGCTTGCAATAAACAAAATGGGTGGGTGAGAAAATAAAACTAGAAAATGTTTGAAGTTTTACCTCAATGTTTATTTGAATTGTAAAATAAATTAATGTAGCAATACTACAGAAGATTTGGGGGGTGAAAAGCTTATGTAGTCATTCAACTGAAAAGACTTGGAAAAAAATCCTAGAAGACAGACTCTTGGCTACAAATAATGTTCTAGAAGACAGACTCTTGGCTACAAATAATGGATCTGCTTAAATGAATAAGGTTATTTGGTACAGGTATATATTTGCTTTACACTAAATCTTGGAAAAAATAATGATGTTTTGAAATGGCTGATGTAGATCAGGACTGAGCTATGTTTAAAAGACAGAATTTTCATTCATCTGCTGCACTAGCATCAAAATGCCACTTGCTTTACCATGTCCATATGAGGACTCCTGTTGTGTTTAATTAGACTATTCTCATGAGTAAGTGTAATGTGATTTGTTCCTGTGCCAGGCTCAGGAAGTGCTATTAGCCCCTTTCTCTTGAAAAGTAGGATTTCTTGTAAGCTTAAAATAAAAAGCAAGGAAATACAAACTGAAAGGTTATCACAGCATCTAAACTTACCCTGCTGTGTATATGTATTGCACAAAATAGTTCCATTCACTGTTTTTAAATTTCCCCACAATAGGGTGCATTAAAGCAGGAGTAAAAACCTGAGCTCAGAATTTCCTTGGTACTATAGCTTTAAACATTTTCTACTTGCTCTCTCTATAATTCCTGTTCTTTAGTCTTGAAACAGAAAAAACAAGAAATAAAAATATCTTGTATGTACTTCCAGTTAGAGGCAAGTTTTCTCATACCCTGTGCAATTTCAAAAACATTGTAACAGGCCTTCCAGGGGGATTATAAACATCTCAATCATGGTAAAGCATATGAAGCCAGTGTGTGTTCACTAAGATATTTTGATTTTTATTGCAATAGATTATCCACATAATTCAGTTGTGATTTAAAAAACTTGTAGCTAACAATATCTATATGAAATTGATATTATTCAAAATTAAATTTCTCTCTGTTTTTCTATCTAGTAAAAATAAAATAGACATTATGTTTGTTGTAAATATTACTACTAAGAGCTCCTTAAATGTAAGCTTTTAGAGTAAAAAGAAGGGATAGTCTTGGAAGTAGTTAAATAATGACCAGAACCACTTATACCACTTAAATATAACTCTTTTAATTTTAAATGAAAATATGTATTCTAATTGTCATTTTCTGCTAAATGGATATGGTATTATGGTATGGTATTATGGTGTAATCAGAGTAAAAGGTGCATGCATGTAAATAACAGGATTCAACATTGTTACAGAAAGCAGACAGCACAATTTGTTATGATAACGCGTAGCTCTTACGTTCTTGACTCTGAAAGGGTTTGTTCTGTGATTGATCCACCAGTCTTGCTTTAAAGCCATCAGTTTGAGCTACTTCATCAATTCAGCCATTTTATTCTTTTTTTATTATTTTATATATACTTAACCATAAGAACCTTTTAAATACTGAAATGACTACAGTTGTTTTTAGTATTGAGGTGACCTCTTTGTTGGACCTCTCCATAACTGATTTTTATTGTTGTTGCTGTTTTTGTGTCACCTTGATCTGTAAATGCTTCAGTCTATATTGTTGGCTCTTGTATAATGGGGATTTCATAGCTTGAGGACCTGTAAGTATCTATTTTCTGGACAACAGTATGCACCTTAAGAAAAGTTATGTTAGTCTCTCATCTCTAGTATTCCCTACTCTATGTTAAGCCTCCGTTTGTCTACTATGTGCCAAGCTGTCAGCTAACTAACAGCTAACCTCTGAAGTTATTTTCATCTTTTTGAAGTTCCATCACAGTATGGGCAATTCACAAGGAAATCAGGCCATACTACCCATTGATAGTTCATTTTTTGCAACTAGATTTCTGTGAGCTATATTTAGAAAAAAATAGTTTTCCTCATAACCTCAAAACTGTAAATAGGGCTAAAAGCATGTGGCTCTCAGAAAATGAATTCAGCTCTCTCAAAATGATACAAATATGCATTTTTCTGAGTTTCATATATAAAAGCTAAATTATTGTTACTTCTAATGTTTTTCTTTTAATGTGTTTATAGACAATAACTTATGATGGAAAGTAAATTTTGGTGAAAACATCTGCAATAGTGTGACAAATTGATCATTGCTATTATATCTGTGTATTTATCGAAGAAAAAAATAAATTTATTGGCAAGTGATGTTTAGTTTGTATGCTTCTCCATGTTTTCCATGTTTGTGCTTAAACTACTTGGAAGCAAATAAATACTTAGAGAGAAAAGATGCTGGTCACAGACCTTTGTCTAGATATTGCAGTATGACCAACAATGGCAGACAAAAATTATAGCAAGCTCTCATATCTCATTGCAAGCATTTTCCCAAACAGATACGATTAAATTACAACTTTACTGATCTAACATTTATATTACACCAAGAAATAGAGATGGAAGGACGGTTTAAAATTGGTAGTCTAGTTTATGTCAACGATGTATATATATTTGAAGGTCTAGTTTTATCATCTATAAATACTTGACAATTACCGAAATATCATTATCACCAGGATTCTACAGCAGCTATGAGTATTATCTGACATTGTCTTCCTAAAATATATTTTAGCTATTATATCCGTAACTTTAGAAATAGTTAAAAAGAAAACACCCAGCAAATCAGTCTTTATTATATTCCTGCAAAGCAATTGACTTCAGTGAAGTCTCATAAATGAAACTAAGTGCAGGATTTGTCAAAAGTGATTTGTTTGGTTGCTTGTTTGCTTACATTAAAAAGAAAAGAATGTGTTATTCAGGATAGTTCCTTTCTCCTCTCGCATCCATGGCAAAAAAAAAAAAAAAAAGCCATTTATGAAAGAGTCATGATACACAAGTTCCTTCTCCAGCTCAAGTTCTAAGTGTTATTTTGCCTTACTTTCAGGATTACCCTTCATGATATTTTACTGATTTTGGCTTAAACATTTGGATCTATGACTATAACAGAAGGGATGTGATGAACAGCAGGGAAAAGGACGTGTTTTTGTATGTTTACAGTTGCACGGAGGTGAGTCAATATTATTCTGTCATCTTCATTCCAATAAGGTTTATGTTTAAGGTCATGCTCTTGAATTAATTGTTCTGCATCTTTCCTGAAGTAGTGCTTAAAATTGGGCTTGGTACTTCCATTGAGACCTTACAGTGCTGTGTGGAGTGGAAAGACTATTTCCCATGTGTTGCAAGCTACACCTTTTATAGAAAAAATACCAGTGGTGTTTGCTTTTATTGCTGCAACCTGACATTGTTGACTCTTACTCAGCTATGATCCACTGTTGCCCCTGGATCCTGTCCTACAGAAGTACAAACAAGCTGCATGAGCCACAGCCTGTATTTGTGCAACTTGGTATGCCTTCTAAAAGTAATACCTCACACTTGTCTCTGTTCAGTAACATCCTGGTTTTTTTCAGACCATTCTTACAGTTTGTCAAGATCATTTTGAATTTTAATCTTGTCCTCCAGTGTACACACAGTCCCTTACAGCCTCATGTTGTTTGGAGATTTAATAAGCACACACTCTGTTCCCTCGTCTGGGTCATTAATGACAGCATTGTATAGTATCAAACCTTGGTCACCCCTGCAGAAGCACACATGGCACAACTGTCCATGTGGACAGTGAGCCATCAGTACCTGCTCTTCATTTATCTTAGAATAAAAGTTGCATAAAGACCATGTTTCCAAGTTTTGATTTCAGAATATGGTCTAAGATATTCTCAAGAGCCGTGCTGATATTGAGATGCATAACATAAAATAATTTAGGCTGGAAGGGTCCTTGGAAGGTGACCTTGTCTAATTCTCCCTTCTATTCCGCCATCCCAACTCCCAGTCTCTAAGCAGGATCAAGTTTGAAGTTAGATGCAACATTGAATGTAGCGCAGATTGCTGAGCGACCTTGTCCCATCACGTTCTGAATATTTCCAGTGATGAAGATTTCACAGCCTCTCTGGGAATCTTGTTCTGATACTGGAACAAGATTATGTTCATGGTGAGTTTTTTTTTTTCCTATGTACTTCACTGAAATTTACCTTGCTGCAACTTTTGTTCATTGCTTCTTGTTTTTTCACTGTGCACATCCAAGGAGTCTGGCTCCATAGTCCCTGTTGCCACCTGTGGTATAGTTGAAGACAACAATTAGCTGTCAGTTAGCTTTCTTTTCTTCAGAATGAACAAACCCAGCTCTCCTGGCCTCTCCTTGTATGTCTTGTGCTCAGGCTCTCTAACCATCTTGGCTGTCTTCCGCTGAACTTACTCCACCAGTCTGTCAATGTCTTTCTTTTCTTGGGAAGCCCCAAACTTGACACAGTTCTTCAAATGTAATCTCACAGGTGCCAGCTAGAGGAGAATAATCATTTCAACTCTCACACTGGCTACACTCTAATGCAACCCAATTTGTAGTTAAGCCTACATTGCTGCAAAAGTGCACTGCTTATTCATGTTTATTTTGTGTCCATTAGGCCCCCCAAGGTCCTTTCCTACAGATCTGTTTTCTAGTTAGCCATTAGCCTGTACCATTGCAGAGATTTGTTTTATCCCAGATGCAGGATTTTGCATTTGACTTTGTTGCATTTCATGAGGTGCTGTCAGGGCCCTGAGAGCATTCCCCTCTTCTAGTAGTTTAGCTGGCTGAGTCCAAGGTCAGCTCCTTCACTGGTAAGAGTTGTGAAGGAAGCTAGAAGTGAGGGCCTGCCCCTCCTTTCCCCTGGGAGCTGCTTTTAAGCTGAGATTTTACTGCCAGCCCCTACCCATGCTACAGCGCAGTTTTACAGCAGCTATGTCTGCACCTGATCTTGTACCTCCTTGATCCTGACCCTGACCCGGACTTGCTGGCTTGGCTTCCTGGCTTGATATCAGACATGCCTTGTCACTGCAGACTTTCTGGGTGATCACTGACCCTAATCACTGTGTCCAGACCTGATCCTGACCCTGGCTTGCTGACTGTGTTCTGGATCTTGTCGCTGATGTCACTGCCCCTGCCTGCCTTGCTCCTGGCTCACTTTCCCTTGTGGAGCAGCCTGTCCTTACTGTTCCCTGATAGGTTCCTCTTAGCCTATTGCTCCAGTCTGTTGAGGTCCCTCTGAACAGCAGCCCTGCCATCCGTCYTATCAACCATTCACCTTGGTGGTGTCATTCACAAACCTGAGAGTGCATTCCATACAGTCATTCTGGTCCTTAATAAAGGCATTAAACAGTATCAGTGTAAGAGCCCTGAGAGCATCCCCCTCCTGGAGGCTTAGCTCCCTGGGCTCAGGACCAACTTAGAGACAGTGCAGCTGAGGGCTGTCCCCTTCCTTTGGTGACCTTGGACAGAGTGCTCCCAGACAGCTCTGCAGGAAGGCCTCAGCAAGGGACCACCACCTTCCTATGGAAGCAGCTTTAAGCTGAGTCTCTACCATTTGGCCCCCACCTGAGCTACAGCTCCAGTTGTGTTGTAGCCAAGGATGTGCCTGGTCATGGGTACCACTGACCTAGACCTGGACCCTGACTAATGGACTGACTTCCTGGCCTGACCTTGGAGCTGCCTCATCACTGTGGACTTACCAAGCAATATCTGGGCTGTGTCTGACCCTGATTACCATAGCCAGATCAGCCCTGTTCACCTCGCTCAGACACTATAGAGCCCTTACTGACAAGGCCCCTGTCTGTGCCAGTGTTGCTATCACACTTGGCTTCCAGCTCAGTATCCCTTGTGAAGCAGCCAGCCCTAACTGCTTCCTGAATCAGCCCCAGTATCCAGTCTGGAGGAATGCCACTAATAACCATCCCCCAGCTGGGAGTCTGAACAGCTGACCACTACTCTTTAAGCTTGGCTTTCCAGCCAGTCTTGCACCCGCTTTGTAGTCCATCCATCCAGTCTATCTATCTCCAGTAGTATATCTATGTCCTATCTACAGGATAGATGTCAAAAGCTTTGCTAAAGCCAAGGTATACAACATAAATGTTTTCCCCTCATTCACAAAGCCATCCAAGTCATTAAAGAAGGCAATCAGGTTGGTCAGGCGTGATTTGCTTTGATAAATTTGTGCTGACTGTTCCTAATCATGTTCTTCTCCTTCATGTGCCAGAAAATGGTTTTCAGGAGGACACGTTCCATAATTTGCCTGGGGAGTGAGGTTAGGCTGACTGGCTTGTAGTTTCTAGGATCCTCTTTCCCAATCTTCTTGAAGATGATTGTGACATTTGTGTTTTTCCAGTCATCAGGAATCTGCCCTGATCACTGTAACCTTTCAAAGATGATGGCAAGCAGCCTTGCAATGACGTTGACCAGCTCCCTAAGCAGTACTGCTTGCATGTTGCAGCTTGTTTAAGTCATCCCCAGCTCACTCTTCCTCTACCACAGGTAGCACTTGACTCCCCCAGACTCTGCCACTAGGCGCAAGAACTTGGGAGGCTTGAGAGCAGACCTTACCAGTAAAGACTGAGGTAAAAAAGCATCGAGTACTTCAGCCATTTCCATATTCTTTGTGACTAGTCCCTCAACTCTTTCAGCCATGGGCCTACRTTTTTCTTACTCTTCCTTTTGTTGCCAGTGTACCTGTAAAAGCCTTTCTTGTGATCCTTCAGGTCCTTTGCTAATTTGAATTCCAGCTGAGCTTTTGCTTTTCTAATTCTATCCCTGCACACTCAGGATACTCTCTATATTGCTGTTGAATAGCTCATCCCTGCTTCCACCTCCAGATACACTTCTTTTTTTTTTGCATTTGAGCAAAAATCAGGAGTTCCTCATTTAGTCAAGCTGACCTTCTGCTATACTTGCTCAAGTTCCAGCATCAAGTTCAGGATGGAATTCTTGTGTTTTGAGGAAGTTGTCCTTGAAAATCAACCAGCTGTCTGGGTCTCTTGCTCTTCAGGGCAGCGTCTGATGGGATCCTACCGTGCAGATCCCTAAAGAAGACAAAATCTGCTCTTCTGAGGTCAAAGGTCATTATTCTGCTACTTGTCTTCATCACTTCTCTCCGGATCTTAAATTCCCATCATCACTTGGTTGCTAAAGCCAAGGCTGCCATTGGTATTCATATCCCAAATAGTTTTTCCTTATTTGTGAGTAGCAGGCTCAGCAGATCACCTCCATAGTTAGTCTTGCGCATCATCTGTGTCAAAAGACCATTCTCAATGCATTCCAGAAAACTCCTGGATTGCTTGCTCCCCACCATAATGCTCTTTCAGCAGATATGGAGTGGTTAAAGACACCCATGAGAACTTGGGTCTGCAATCACTAGGCTTCTTTCAGTTGTTTAAAGAAAGCTTCATCCACCTCCTATTCTTGTTGGGGAAGTCTGTAGTAGATGCTCATCACAGCTTCCCCTTGTTGACTTCCTCCTTGATCCTGTTACGTGAGCTCTTGACTGGCTCGTTACCCTTTCTATAGCAGAGCTCTGTGCTTTCAAACATCTTGTCTGTGTAGAACAGAACCCCTCCTCCTTGTCTCCCAGCCTACCCTTCCTAAAGAGTTTGTATCCATCTTTTCCATCACGCTAGCCATGTGAGCCAGCCTCTGTGATTCTCAAAAGGTCATCGCTCTGTGACCATAGCTCTGTGACTGTCTGTGACAGTCCTGTTTGTTTCCTGTGCTGCAATGGGCAATTGAGATGCTTCTCATCCCACTTGTCAGTGTGATTGACAGCTGTGATGTTTTCTCAGGGAAAGAGTGAGCCCCCACCCTTATGTTGTTCGAGCTCAGTCTTACAGAGAAGCAACAGGTGCTCCCTGCAGCCCAAGACCTGGATGGCCAAGTCCTCTTTCAGGAACTCAGTCTAGGTCAAGATGTCTTGTAATCCTGTGCAGTCTCAGAAAGAGTGTCCAAGCTCCCTCACTTTTCCCTCTTGCGTGAACTGCTTTSTTGACTGTGGCGTTCCTGTTTCCATGCTGTTTGTGGCATTCCTGGCCGGGGCACTCCCTAGGTGTTAGTTATAAAAGCAGCTCAGCACAGCACTGTTTCCCTCCCGCACACATTAGATGACCTGCCTGGCAGGCAACGTCTCATGTCATTTTTTGTCTCCTGGCTCTGATACACTCAAGGTATAAATGCTAAGTCAGGTTTTTGTAAATTACTACTACATATTGATGAAGGGAAAAACACAACTTCTGGGCATTCTACATTTGTCAATAAGACAGGAATGTTAGAGAAGGAAGTTTTGAAAACTTCTCCAGCAGATACATCCCTAGCTGAAATTGTTCTTGAAAGGATTTGGTCTTTACTGTTCAGTCCTCACAGTCTTTCTAGGACCGCAAAAAAGAGGACAGAGAGAGAATAGTGGGGAGGGGTTTTGATAAGGTAGATTGAACTTCACTGAAGCCATTTGCACACTTCTGTAATGTGGCAAGTTTGTCTTGAGTTTCACAATTATTTACCATTTTCTTCATTACAATATACATTTTTCAGCAACCTATTTGCAAATTTACAAGTTTTTTGTGTGTTAAAGTCCATGAATAACATTTATTTACTAAGATACCTAGTGAACAAAGAAGAGTCTCCAGGAAAGCCCTGCCTTCCAAAATGTGTCTCAGAAGGGCTGTAAAAGTTATTGCAAGATATTCTAATGTATCGTTTGAATATTAGTAGGTGATCAAGCAATTAGGCTGTCATAATACATAAGCACAAGGGAGTAGTTATACTTGCACAGGCAAACTTAACTTTGGCATTTTTGGACTGTAGAATGGACCTTTCTACAGTTTATTTATTATTTGCTTGGGTAAATGGAAGGTAGCTTTTAAGAATATATTAGTACAACTTATTCTAGATAGGACTTTGTCAACTTCTGTTTATTTAAAGTTCTTTTTTTCTAACACTGAAATAACTTTAACCTATTTCTCTTTATACTAACATGAAACTGTAGTATATCACCGGGCTATTTTCCCTACAGTTTATGCAGACCTGGCAAGTAATAACTGAGTTGCAATGTTTGAACAGTGCCAACATTATATTTGATTCTTCAGACTGTCAGTCTCACTGTGCCTTGTACACAGAGCATTTCAAAGGTTTGCGTGTTTAAAGGAAGGGCCCGTCAAGACTCACAACTTTGACTTATTTCTTGGATAGCTATTGTTTTTTTATTACCCTCCACACAGTTCAATTACTTACAGTTTCACAGTTTCCAACTTCAGGTAGACACATCAATGCCATCTTTAATTTCTTTACAGATAGGCTGCAATATATTTGGGTTTGATGTGGCTATGAGGGAAACAAGACAGTCTTTACTTCAGCCTTTAACCTCAGTGTTCAATCTGGATATTGGTTACATGCACAGTCTCTTTTCATGGAATTTTTCTCCACTGTTTAACAGAAGAGCCTAACATCATAGCACAGTAGCTTATTCCTGCTTTTTTTTTTCTTTGAAGAATCATCTTTTCCCTCTCCTTTGACTACTTTCTTTGCACATAACACTAATTGTGGGAGCTGATATCACCACAGCTGGGTTGTCTAACCTGTATCTTTATATTTTTGCAGACACAGGCAAAATTATAACTGATTTAATCTTCTAAGATTGCCCTAACATACCTATTTTTTGCCCAGAATTTTGTAATTATTGGTTTTTAAGATGCATAAAACATTTAGATAATCTGTTCATTGCATACTATATACAGAGTATGTAAGCTCATTTGAAGTGATTCTTGGCCTCCTGAAATGCAGTTTTAGCAAGCTCAGACTGAGAAGGCTTGCTTTTCAAACACAGTTAGCTCAGTTTGTGAATGGTTTGCTATATTGATTGGACATTCATTCTTGCATTTAAAAGCAAAAATAGAGTCATTACCTTATAATCTTCTGGCTAAATGTTTCTTTAGCAAAACTGATAAAAAAAACATTTTGGCTTGCTGATGATCCAAGACATTCTGATAGATATTTCACATTTACTGTCTGTTCGCTCTGCCTTCTGGTCTCAGACCAGTGCCTTTTCAGAAGATAATTTTGCTCCAGCATCCAGTTTCATTCTTAACACAAGCACTACTTTTTGGGGCAGATGATTTCTCCTAATCTTCTTTTTTTCCCCTGTGAGTTGTTTTCTGAAATTCACTGATTGACCAGACCCACTGACAGACTTAGCGTTGTACTCTCCCTACTATTAAGTCTAGTGATTACAACAGAATGATTTGAATCATCTGTGGTCTTTGTCTCTTTGTACTGTCAAAAGAGAAAAGCAAGTGCCTAACAAAGAGTGACTCTGAAGATCGAATGAGGTACCTCTCTTTCTCTGTTATTTGAGGCAACTACCTCTGTATATAATTGCCTCCAAAGGTGGGGTAAGTGCTCTCGTATTCTGTGTGAAGAACTGCCTAGAGCTGACTGATATGAAACAGTGAATATGAGGGTGCATTTGAATCAGTGCTTAAATCAGGGCTGCACAGTAAGTATCTCCATTCACAGTGAAGTTCTCTTCAGCAGCTAGAACATGGGACTCTCTCTTCCTTGAGAGCCAGCCTCCTCCTCTTTGAACTAAAAAGTCAAGCTCTTTTTGTTTATTCTTTCTACACTCCCATTAATATTACGCTTCTTTCTACATAAAGGTCCAGCACAAAGGATAGGCACTATCCCACTATCTTATCATTCCTGCATAGTGGCTGAGGCAATATCTTTGGAAGTGGGAACCACGAGTTCAAAATCAGGTTAAGAGACTGTTTTTTATTAAGTAGATTATTATGAAAAAAGTGGCTGCTGCCAGCACAACTGTCTGTAAAAGATATAAAAACCAGTATCCACTGTCTCCTCTTTGCCTTTTGATGTAAATGAACYGTAGTAAAATGAACTCAATCTTACCTGCTGGTGATAAACTTGGACTTGAGTGTACCACCTCATAGATCGGACTCATTCAGATGTTTAGATGATGTTGTGTGTTATATACATGTATAAAGTTCAATACGAAGTTTAGATGCCCAAGAGCTGACCTCAGAGCCAGAAAATGGCCCCTGGCTCATTTTATATAGCAGTATATAAAACAGATATAATATATATATAGTAGCTAGTACAGTACCCTTGTTACTTTAGAGAACTCACTATTTCAAGAAGACAACATCACAATTGACAGCATTTCTTAGTTCCAAAATCTAGGAACTTAACAAGATCTGAAGTCTCAGCTGCTGTCAGATAATTACAACCTCACAACTCTTTTTTCATCACCTTTTAGAAATAATTTTCAAGACGTGATTTTAGAACATGAAATCAGCTTGTTACTACATCTGGAAATGGTAAAGTACCTCAAGAATTTCTAGACAAAGCCTTCCAATTCCCAGTAGTTTCAGAGTCCAAAGAGCCTCCAGAGTCTCCAGTCTAGATCTTCAACATTTCAAACATTTTATTTATTGTTTCAAATTCAGGATTGGCATGTTCTCTTTTAATCCAGTGGACTGGTTCTCTGCTTTCAAACTCCCCCATCCTTATATTGTAGCATAGACAGTTTGTACAGCTTGTGGTATGTATACTCCACCAGCAAGCAGAGCACTGCCTTTAAGTTGGTACTTGGTCATGGTCTATTTATCAAGGTTGCTTAAAGGACTCAACTTTCTACTTGTACTTCTCAGGCTAAATGCTGAATTCCTGGATTAGCAGATCCTCAGTACCTATTCTGTTCTTCACTTTTCCTTGTAGACTGATTTCCTGGTGACTCAGAGAATAAAGAAATTCCTGAGCTCATAGTGGTTCTTCCTAGACAGATTTCCATGAAAGCATGCAGAGGCTTCAGTTTAGGTTCTTCACTGCAACTTTTTCACCCCCAAATTAATGAATCCCTCCCTCAATGTCTTTTCCTACACCTCCTTCTCAAGCCAAAGCACAGCTTTACATCCTGGGTGTATTTAAACTGATTTTCTTCTTTCTGGAGAGGTCTAGATTAGACTTGCGATTACATTTCCACCAAAACTGTTGGTGACATTTTCAGAATGGCAGGTATCTTCAAAGAGTCTCAGTGGGCTTCAAACAACATATGTTCATGCTGTTTTAATGATGAAGTATACCCTAGAATGTATAAGATGTTATATGAACTGAACTCATACAATTTCTGCTGCAATTTTTTTGAAAACATCTCTATGATTGAGATTTGTAACAACAATATAGCATTCTGTCTGTAATTTGATACCACATTGTGCTATTGTGCAATCCCTTACACAGATAAAAGGTTTGGTAGAGAGCTCTTTCTGTTGATACTACAGAAGGCCTCTTACTCATCTCCACAAATAACACTGCTTGCAACTCACCAAGAGTTTCTACTCTGTCAAAGAAGAAAGAATAATTTATATTATTCTAATTAAGCTTTTCAAGCCCGTGTTCTGTCTTGACAAATTGGAGTTCTGACAATTAGGAGTTTTTATTATTGAATAAAATGGGAGGCTGATAAAGTTGCCATGCTTTTTATTAGTTTATTAAACAGGAATTATATTTCTCATACCTGGGATACAAATGCACAAAGAGAGTGGAATCTTTGTAAACCCCGCATCCCACAGAACCAGTTACTGCAAGGTAAGCAGTTTTTTGCCTTTCCAAACATTACTGAGCATATCCAAAGATATTATTCTCTACATAGCTATTAGAAAGAAATTTAAGGACAGATTTTCAAATATGGCCTATGTTTTAGAGTCACAGGTATTCATGATAGTGCTTTAGGTGATTTACTTGTCTAGACACAACACAATTGAGCAAAGAACTTAAAAAACATCATGAAAATCCTTTAAATGCAACAATTTCCTCCAGAATACACAGAATTCTTCATTGCCATCAAAGTGCTGAATGTTCTTCCTGGCAGAAGAAATACCATATTCATTTTCAACGTCTGTTTTTCTTGTTCTTATTTATTCCTGTGATTTTTTTTTCCAGATTTATGGCTCTAGCTTATTGCATAACTCAAATGTCAATGTACTCTGCACAGATGACTACTATTATATGGCTGTTACATACATTACAGCAAAGAACCATTATATTCTTTGTTGATATCTGGTTTATTTATATTTATTCATAACAAAAATATGATTCTGAACCACACAAATTGTGCTTGTGTCTTTATAACAAGTATTACTGTCACTGTTACTGTTATTGCTAAATTCACCCTTTGTCTTCTCTTGTTTTCACTTTTTGTAATACCTGATTGTAGTTTTTGTCTTTGACCAAATTTTAGGATAGTCAGGAGAACAGTGTTTTTTCCTTGCTTGTACAATGTAAATGCGACAGGACCCTGGTTAAAAGTGTGGTTTCAGTGTAGTACTGCTAAGTAACTAATACTATCTTTAAAACATGCTTTTTTGTCAAATTATAAGAGAAATGATGCACTGAAACAAGTTATCGTATGTGAAAACAAGATTTCTCAGCTTATTTATGAAACCTGCTGTGGGAAAAGCACTTTTAATGAATCCAGAAGAGAACATAGGGAAAGCTAGAAATTTGCTTATTTGACTGAGAATTTCCACTAAATCATCAGTATCATTTTCTCATGTTATAATTAAAGGGACGGAGGAAAATTAAAATAAATGAATTTAATATTTAGATTGTATGTTAGTGAATGTGCTGTTGAAAGCGTATGTACAGACAGGTCCTAATGGAGGGTGGTGCTGTGCAAGTTGTGTCCTAAATATTTATTGATAATAGTGAATCTATAAATCTTTGTAATACAAGATGTTATCACAAGCAAGTGCTAGGTTAATACAAAGCTAGATAGCTGTGTTCTGTCTGAATTTCTATCTGTCATCCACCTTGAAAAAGCAAATAAAGTCTGGAAAAAAATGACAGAAAGGTATCCCTGTGCTCTTAATCCTCCTCTCCTCACAAACTCTAAACTGTCTTATATTAAGAGCTAGATTCTTAATTTATATAAATCAGCTTTTCAATGGAACTTCACTGAAATCAGTGTCATATATTGCAGTGGATAGGAATCTGGTCCAAGAGTTTTTCTGTAGTAATCTGATAATACAAATGTAATTAGGTGATAAAGAATCTTGAGGTGTCTTGAGTGTAAACATTAAACATGGATCACCTGCAGATTTAATTTATGAGCATAACTATATTCTAAGACAATGCCTTGAACTTAGCTAGAACACTGACATAAAAAAGAAAAGCAGGACTGAAAAGTCATTAACATTTCTCTGAGTAATGTTAGAGTAGAAATTCTAAGGCCAGATCATCAATAACAGCAGGAAGAAAAATCTACAAGCAACAACTGCAGCACCAGGAGCAGCACAACATTCCCTTTTCATTTATTCCCTTTCCAGGCCCTACTAATACATATTTTTTCCGTTACAATGTCAATACTATTGTGATAAATTTTAGCAAAATGGAAAATCCTTGGGTTGTGAAGTGACACTGTCTGCTTTCTTTTCCTCTGGTACTATACTAAATAATTAATAAATGCATTTATTTATTGAATTATTAAGCTACTTCAGCATGTCTAGCAGAGCGTAAATGTTTCAAAGACAAAAACAGTAAGTTAAACTTGGACAGTTAGCTAGGAATTGCTCATACAGAAAACTCAACATACCCAAAATATTTATTTATGAACATAGGCATTTTTTGAAATGCTGCCTGTTATTTCTTTTACCAAGAACAAATTTTAATTTCCTCTAAGCTGAGCCTCCAAAAGATTAGATTTAGAATAAAATTTGCTCAAATGAATGATGAATTTCCCTCAAAATGAAAATAGCAAAACAAGGAAATGATTTAAGCCAACATTCACATCCAAAAGATATCAATTTCCAAGTATTAGTCCATAGCTATTGATTAAACCTTGTATTCAGTGCACACCTGGAAATCCTCATATGTTTGGTACCAACTTTCTAAGTATATATTTTAAAATAACTTATCATTAGCTATAATAAGCCTCCTACAATTTTATTGTCTACACATAACATACAAAAGAATAACAGAAAACAATGAATATGCATTATTTTAAAAAGAGAGAGCTTCAACTACTTCTCACATACAGACTTCCACCAGTACTTTGTGTACACATTAGAGGTGGGATTTGTCTTGTCTGACTTTAGATACCTAAATCTTTTCAGCCAAGGATGCAGTCTGACAAGCATTTCTTTTGCTGCCAGTGCTGGCTTGAACAGGTGCTATCTTTACTGTATGCTTCTCTCTCCATACTATCACCTGAATTACACTAAAACCTTTCTTTGTGTATCAGTTATGACTGTTGTTAAGCTGGAAATGCTTTTGAAATAAACATTCATCAAATAATGGTTTGCCTCAAAGGTAGTCACCCCATGCTCCTTCTGTAGCAGAAAGAAACAGGCACAATCAGAAGACTACTCATCACCTCTGTTTTAAAATAAGATGACTTGCTCTTTGCAGGTGTCTGTCTCTCTCCGTTGAACCAAATGGGATGCATCCCATGGTGCTGAGGGGGGTGGCTGGTGTCGTTGTTCCGTCACCACTGAAAGGTCATGGAGATTGGGGGATGGAGATTCCTGATGGAGAAAGGCTGATGTTACACTGGTCTTCAAAATGGCAAGGACAATCCAAGGATCTTCAGAAGTCCCTGAGAAAATCAAGAAGCAAGTCTGCTTGGAAGCTATTTCTGGGCACACAAAGGAGAACATGGTGACTGGGAATGGCCAGCGTGGATATGCTGTTGGTAAATCACACCTGCTTTTCAGGACCTGACCGGACAAAGCCCTGAGCAATCTGGTCTGAATTCAGTGTTGACCCTGCTTTGAGCAGGAGCCTGAACTAGAGACCTCCCAGGATCACTTCCAGACTGAATGATTCGTTGATTCTATGCTAGTGACTGTATTTCAGCTGAGGAGGAAGATGAAGGGAAATACTGTCTGAGGAATTATGATTCTTTACACTGTTTGATCCTATTTGCATGAAGAAAATGAAGAAGTACTTTAAAAATTCAGGACACATGTATACAGTAATTTTGTCTTGATATTTACAAAACTTTAAGTAATGTCAATTTATTCAATACTTCCCAATAAATACTTTGGTTATACTCATAAATCCTCAGAAGAAGAAGCCAGTGAAAAACTGTATTTCATGTTGGCTAACTCTTGTGTGCTTTCATTTGACTGTTCTTAAATTAGTCCAAGGTAGTTTGTGAAATTTCTACTTAAAAAATAAATTAGCTACTGGAATAACTTTTACTAAGAATAAGGCAAAGGTCAAAACTTTAGAAAAATTGTGTTACAGTTCTATGGTACTTTTTGCTGACAACAATTATGTTGTAGTTGCTGTGCTTACAATATGTAATTTTGTATTTCTGCCCCTGTGAATTCATTTCCAGAAAAAGAAATTTAGCTCAGATTAGGTAAGATCTCAAAACAGATATTTATGAAATAGTTTTATAAGCTTCACATTCCAGCTTTGACATAATTTACAGTTTATTGAACTAGTGAAAACTAAACTTAAAAAATGTGGAAATAAATGAAGAAATCATCTTAAGGGCTTGCGTATGCCAGTATGTCCAAAAGTTGGTATCCCTAGTTAAGCAATTAAATCTATATTTAGGTAACTGTGAGCAAAAGTCATTAAAGTCATCTCTTCTAGCTTAATGTCTAGAAGCATAACCTCTAAGTCTGGGCCAACCAGTCACCATCTGTTCTATTCATATTCAACTGAGAGAAATAACTATTTGTTGAGAGTGGTATATGCAAGCTTTCTTAGATGCCTAGGGATGAGTTGTATAGCTTACTGGAGATGCATTCTGTCCATTAACTATAAAGAACATCTGTGGTTACTAGCTCTGACTGAGACACCTTACTCTTGGTTGCTGAAGCTACAGCAGATTATTTGTACCGCAAGCAAACAATCTGCATTTTAGAGACTTGCAGCATTCTGACCTCTCAATGGCTGCAAATGTCCAACAGCTCTGAATAGTCAGGTTAAGAGATCTATGCTTAATAATACAAGACCTTTCCCTACAGCACCCATCATGAGCCCTCTAGTACCATTTTGAATCACTCACAATGAATCCTGTGTCACCTCTTTTAAAGAACTATTCATGGCTGATTTATTCTCACTGTTCAGTTAGTTAGGTTCTTTTCATACAGCTTTCCTGCTTCACTAAGGTAGACTCTTTGGAACAGCTTCAGCTACTCCTTCTATCCCTTGTGTTTACACTTTTCTGTATTTTCTGAATGCTGTCACATTTCTATATCTTCACTACATGTGGAAAAAGTTACCTTTCAACAACATGTTATCACACCATCTTATTCATTTGTTTTTCATCTCTGAAGTCTCCCAATTTTATTAAAATCTGTGTAATGTTAAGATTGGAATGAATTATTCTAGATGATTTCTGGCAGTGCAAAAAGAAGAGAAAGCTTATCCTTTTTTTGGATGTGATATCTCTATTCAGTGTCAAAAATCATTGCTAATGCAGAGTTAAGTTTTCCTGGCTATATCTCATGTCCTTCCAGAATGTAGCAAAACTGAAACCTTAGAAAACAAGAAAAATACAGAGTTAAGATAGAGGCAAATGCAGATTTATTTTTTCCTTCTATTCAATGCCAAAAATACCTGCAATACTTGAATTTTGATTTTTTTCAGGTAATGTAGGGAATTGCGGGTATACTGTCAGACAAAGTCTAATAGCCATTTTCTGATGAGGCAATGTGCAATGCTGATCTATAGAGACAGGATTGACTTGCATCTTTTCAACATTCATACAAAAACATCTTCCAGAAATAACTATGCTTCTGCTAAATTTTACCACCTCTGCATCTTTTCTTAAAGAACGACCTCTAACACCCTGTTTCACTTGGCTACTGCCTGTTTTCCTAACTGATCTTATTAATGCCGCCTGGGCCAGAAAACTTCTTTGTGCCTCTGTAGCTAGAAGGTATAAGACTTGAGTCAAAGATTCATTCCACGTAACTTTAGAGTTATGTGGCCCTCTATAATCCTCACAGAGTGACAGGCAGCTTCAGAAACGCCAACTAAAGATGTGGATCGCCCTTTGCAGATACCTCTCTTCGCTGACTGCAGAGGCACTTAGGGTCACTATACACCCCTGGGCACTAAGCATTCCAGCTAAATATATAAAGAGAGATGAGGTGAATCCATGTCTCGCTGCTGAAATTAAATAGACTGGATCATAGAGTAGCAAGAGGGACAACTGTGTTAGCACCTTTTGCATTGATTTTCTGGGAGGAGGAGAAAAGAAAGGTTCATTTTTTTCTAAGGAATCAGATGGAAGCTTTTGCAGTTATATAAATTTGCTGCACTATTGTGGATAGGTAAATATTCTGTAAAAAACATCTGCAGTTCCCATCTACACAATCTCTCTATGATTTCTTATAATGGAATAGAGATAAAAGTTATGGTATA
The DNA here is from genome assembly GCF_003343035.1 of Apteryx rowi. Lineage (NCBI taxonomy): Eukaryota > Metazoa > Chordata > Aves > Apterygiformes > Apterygidae > Apteryx > Apteryx rowi. Next base: position 46,884 of record NW_020451030.1, on the reverse strand, counting down.
AAACGTATAGAGGGTGGAGTTGCTGAGAGGGCATGGAGAGAAATTACAGATCCTAATTCTCAAAATGTTGACAGTTAAATGCTACATTGGTTAAATTAACTTTAAATGTATGAAAGAGGATTCATTCACTCCTTCTACCATCTTTTGTAATATGCTGACTCCCTCCTTCTCTACTACCCTATGCAGCTAGTCTTCTTTCTGTATGGCTAAACCACTGACAAATATGCAGATGACCCTAGCTTTCTATTGCCTTCTGCTACTGGCCACATGTGACAGGCAGAAGTTTTAGAGTGCTTCATACATCCTTTGCTATAGATGCTGAGATGCAATTCAAGCCAGGTCCTGTGTACCTATGATAATTCCCCCAGAGCAGCCCCTGCGCTTATCTGTAGCTGTTCTTATTAATGCATTTCTATTTTCTCCACATTAGACACATTCTCCTCACACAAATCATTAGGTGATATGTATGTTAATCTTGTATTTCCAAGTTTTCTGAGTTAAAATTGTTAATTCTCTCATTTTACAGTCATTTATCCCAGTCAGCTTGGACATTCTCAAAGGAAGCCACAGACATGTCCAAAGTGGCAGGATCTTCCAGTGTCCAGCATTCATCTGGGACTTGGAAGCAACAGTTCTGAAGACATGTAGCCCCTCCCAGCAGATACAAATACTCAGAGAAAGAGGGGCTTAGATCCTGAGATTCCAGCTTACTTGAGGAGCAAAGACAGGCTCAAGCTCTGAGGTCTCGATCTAAACCTAGAGGATCTGAAGTCATTCAATATGGTGTCATGCAGAAGGACAGGGTGTGCCTACTTCTAATCAAGTAGCACTGTTTTGTTTTGTTTTGTTTTTTAAAGAAGAAAGTGATTGGGTCAGGTAGGATGCTTTGGAGGGTGATTGCTCCTTTCCTGAAGAGCAACTGAGCTTCCTCAGGGAGTTTGGAGATTGCTGATTGTGGCAAGGAGAAGAGGGAAAGAAGGGTGTCAAAGAAAGAGGCTGGAACTCAGTTCAGTGACAGAGAGTAATGAGAGGAGCATAGTAACAGTTGCACCTCTAGCCTGACAGTATCTCACAGCACAAGTAACACAAGTTTGCCATGCCTATGAATTTCCACCTTTTTGACACACACATATTTCATGTAAGAGCTAAACAGTTAATCTAGAGAGCTGATCTTTTAAAATTTTCCGTATCAGTTCTCTGAAGTATAGTTGAGACATAGCTGAGGTTAAATACAGGTGTCTAGAATTTGTCCACCTATTGTTTGAGTTTACTCTAATCTCATACGCATCAAAAAAGTTAAGCTTACCTACTCTTTATTTGCTCTACAGTACTGCCAAAGAGGATGTAGGTGCCCTGTGCAAATGCTGAATGGCAGATCAGTTAGGGTTAGGCCTTCACTTACATTTTCCTGATAATCAGGAAAAACTGGTTTCTGTGAGAGAGGAATGGTAAAACCGGAAAAGTTGAAAAGTTTTGTTAAAAGTAACAAAGGTGAATATAACAATCTTGTCTGAACAAATATAGGCTGACAATCTATGTCCAGTATGTTCTGAGGTAGGGGTCATGTGCAAGTGGCTAGGTGGCCCTCAAGAGGACTCAGAAAAGTTTTGTTTCTTTGAAAAGAAGGACTGTCCAAGATTCCCTCTCTGTGGCAAGAATTCTGTGATCATGTGTGTTGTGGGTCCCTCCCATGAAGAACAGGAGCGCAGCACGGGCTCCTTGTGCAGTAGTGTGTCAAGAGAGGTGTCAGTGCAGCAAATATGAGTAGTAAAAGCAACAATCCCCCCCCCAAAAAATTCAAAAAATTAAATAAAGCCTACAGCAGTCATTCTTTTGTGAGATTTTAGAGCTTGTTTAATGGAAGAGCACTAGAGGTAGTGTGGGTTTGGAAAGTAAKCTGGAAAAAGCTACTAGTGCTGATGGGAAAACTTCAGTGGCCTAAGTGCAAGGATTGCAGCACAAACAAATAAAGATGAAGTTTGAGCCCCTGATCTGAGTATAAAATAAGTGTAGCACACTGACTTTATGAAAAGACCTTTTCCATTGTTGCTGACCTTAACTCCTTAACCACTGGCTTGAGTTTCTAGACAATTTGAGTAAGTATTGTGAATTTCAGAGTTTTGAAATCAGTAATCCTTAAGAAAATAAAGGGTTCTCAATTATAGTAGAACTCCTGAATTGTAGCAATCTTACTGCCTTACTGTATCATATTGCAGAATTTGTGTCTGAAGAAGACAATGCAAGGCAATGGTTGGATCTGAGTACTACAAGAAATTTAAATCTCAATTTCAGTTTTAGCTATTTAGGCTCAGCTCAATTCACATCCCTGATCTCCCTCCACTGTCATTCTATAATTGATATAAAATATGGTAAATATTGTTGATCAGGTTCAGTGAATTAGAARATAGTGATAAACAGCACTGTTGCTTAATTTTGTATTTATTTGGTATTGAGTTGAGTCAATACTGTTTTCGTTTGGTACTGTGCAGGCTAAATGTGTTTGTGTTTTAAATGTTGCCAGAGACAACAATTAGAGATATATCCTGTCATAATAGGCACTGTGCAAATATTACTTCCTAGAATAAATGTTCTTTGCAAGAAAAGTTTCTAGTATCCTTCATAGCTACACAGTTTTGAAAATAAATGGAGAAGAACTTAGGTACATTGGGGGTTTAGTTTAACATCAGAACTGAATTAGGGTCTCAAGAGCTGGGAGTGTAAAATGAAACTCAGACTGTTTGTGTCCATATATACATCTTTTTAAGTATAAAGCAGCACTAATGTTTTCATTTTTTTCTAGATAAGCAGGTATGAAAGACATGCTTTTTCTTTTTCACCCATTCCCTTTAGATTTTCTTGCATGTAAAGCTGATGTTTATTTGACTTGGTTACTGACTATGAAGCCAATACAGCGAATTTGCAACTTACACCATGTTACCTTCCGTTCCTAAACATCATATGTCTCAGAAATTTTATAGTGCTGAATGCATTATCTCTGCCTTGCTTTGGTCCTTGCGGTTTATTATTTATGGGATTGCTATCATTTTTATCCCTCACGAATACTCTCTGTTGCATTTTACACAGAAATGGCCTGTGAAATTTGTAGTCACGAGAAGATTTTCATCCATGACCACAGAGACTGTATACAGGGGCTGCCCTGTATACAAGTAGATTACAGGGAATGCTACAAATTTCTTTACACTTATCTCCTAGGTGCCTCAGATATGACCTTGGAGGATCATCCTTAAAGGTAAAGTGAATTTCTCTAGAATACCTACTTCAATCTTGGCCTGTCTGATAGAAACGTCAATGGAGATAACAAGTAATGTGGACGATAGCAGAGATGTACTGCAGTCTGCTAAGAAATGAACTGAAACTACAGAACCCATTTCAGATATATAAGAGCCATCATTTCAAAATTTTTGATAACTACTGGTTTGTTCTTTTAGCAGACAACAAATGCAGAGCTACCAAACACTTATTTCCAGAAAATACTTTTATTCATTTTGAACTCCAGAATCATATCTATGATGTGCTTTCATTTCTTTATGACTTTTTAAGAACAAAGTCAGTAAGTTGGTTGGACAATTCCCTTTGGGATATTTTGGGATAAACGCTATTTGTAGCTTCTCTGGAAGTCCTTATATAACCCTTGTGCTCCTTGAATAGATGCTCGCTTACACCAGTCTAACCGGAAAAGAATCTAACCTTTGTCATTACTTTGGGTACAAAGCAGTATGCTGGTGAATGTAGCCATTATACTTTCCAGCATGTTCTCTTACCTCTATTTTATCAACAGCTGTATTTAGAGAAGCTTCATTACTTTCTAATTATACTTACTTCCCTCCCTTTTTCCCCCTCATTAAAAACTGAGTAGTCAGCAACTCAGTAATTATATCATCATCACTAATTTTCTTCCTCTTCATTTATTAATTAGACTCTTTTGCTCTAGTACTTCTTTTTTTCTCTGCATGTAAAAGTAATTCTCATTCCTTTTATTTCTTTTGACTAAGAATATTGTTGTTAATAATTCTTTGTTTAGCGTTAATAACATGGGCAGAAATGATGCAGATTGATTCTGCTCTCTTTTGTACAAACAGAAATCAAGAGAAAATCCAGTCAAGTTACAAGAGGTAAGTAATTTTCATCCAGACTTTTAGCAAAACAAGTCTGCTTTAATCTTGGCTACCCTGGTGCCCTGTCCTGCATGAATTTTTTGGTTTTCAGGTGGCATTCTGGAAGCAAAGCAAGAAAAAACGTTTCTAGAATACTAGTCATGAAAGACCCAAGATTAAGCTGATTGTGACAGACTTTTTTAAATGTTTTCTCATGGCTACTTGGGAGGCAAAGAACTTCTCTGCCTCTATTACAGTGTCCAGAAAATACCTGTCAGCAGATTTGTTTTGAGGGGTGTATGAGCCCTGGTGGCAGGGTGCCCAAAGCACCCTAGGTATATTTTCTAAATCCAGTGAAGTGTGTCTGTGTGTGTCTGAAATGATCTTATATACACAGACACAAAGAACACACCCAAAGCAATATTATTTCCTTAGTAGTAGCTGTACAGAAGTAATAAAATTACTGCCATGTAATATTTATAATAAAATGAGCTTCAGAGGCCACAGGGAAGACTAGGATCTCCAAATAGCAGTTATTCTACAGAATACAAATCATGGTATAATTCCTATTCCTGAAAAGTCGTGTGCATTCAGATACACACAAACCCCTAAATGTTTTTCTTATAACACTATTATATAACATTTTAGATGAAAATGTGTGCTGTTCGTCCCTTAATTCTTTTCTTCCTTTCACTTTTGCAGTCTTTCTGGAAATTTTTTTCCAGCCTTTCCCGCTAGTGTGCTGTTGTATCCTTTCAGATAACATGCTTGCTAATCACAATGCTATTTCCTACTCTATTCCTCTCTTTGCTCATATACTTACAGTGTTTTTTCTCATTCTTCCTCAGTCTCTCCTGCTGTTGCCTAACAATTTCCGCAGGCCCTTTCATTGTTCCATCAATTTCCTTCTCCAATGAATATTTCTTTTTATCTCTCTCCATATATATGCAATATTCTCATAACTCTGCATGCCATTATGCAGGGCTCCTCCAAACCATTCCTGCTCATTGAAATCAAATGAGTCTCCATAGCCCAATGCTGCTCCTTTCAAATATCCTTCCTTATGTGGCCTACCATTCCTATAATTGCTCAGCTCCCATTCTCTGGTGTTACACTGGACACTCTTAGAAATGCAATATTTCCTCATCAATTTTGGGATTTCCCATGTCGCCAAAGCTGCTTCTAAATAAGAAACAGGTATGTGCTTTAAAGTTCATGCAAAGTTCAGTTTTGCTATTATCAGTAACAAGCCTGCTTTCTTGTCCAAATTCTCCAATCAGCAGTCTTATTTCGATCTTTTTTGTCCTTTCCTATTTGGATCACCAAAATGCTCCTCACACCAGCTCTTATTACTTCTTGCTTCCACACCCACCAGGACTGAAGCCAAGTGTTTCACTCAGGCTCTTCCTTCTGATGACATACAGCTCCTTTTGTTGAACCCCTACTTGTTTCTTGCATCCACAGAAAAGTTTGAAAGCCTTGTAGGTTAAAAGAGAAAGCCTGCAATGGGCAACAGCACTTCCTAGGCTTAAATTTATTTTCTAATCTGCCAAACTGCATGCATTTCACATCTCTAGCAGCCCCGCTGGAATGCTCGACATTCAACAGGGCTGCTGACATTACTCAGTAGTTCTTCCTCTCCTTTAGCATCCTCTTTTCCTCCAGTCGTGTATTTTCTGCTTTGTCTTTCACTGATTGTACAGCCAGCAGCTATGGGAAAATGCCACACAGACAGATGAAGAGTAATGATGGAGCAAGGGAGAGAATGCTGTTGTCTGCAGTACAATGACTCTGCCTTTCACCCCGCCATACAGGAAAACCACCTCCAAAAAACTCTCATTCCCACTCAGACATCTGCAGCAAATACACTACCCAATATCATATACTCACGTATACTCGTGCCAACACCTTGCAGCAGCTGCAGATGTCCTATTGCAGTTCTTGCTGCCCTGTTATTGCTGATGCRCTGAGTCCCCTCATACACCAGTCCCTACCTTTCTCTCCTGTCCCACTATCTAACCCCATAATCCAGCTTCCTTGATATTTGCAACCTCATTTACTCTTTCAGTCTCCTACATGATCCAGGCTCATCCTTCCACCTTCCTTCTCTCATTCACCATTCCTCGAAGAAAAGTTGAAAGTTGGAAGACCTAGTAGAACTTATTTTTCTGGAATGTGCAAATTAGGTGGACTTAAATCTCTGCTCTTTTCTTTTGCCTTGGCTGAGAGCAGGGAATTAATAATCTGCATTTGCTCATATTTTCTAATTTCCCTTCCTTCCCTGCTACCTCCCATGTTTCACCCCCCAATACCGGTAATGTCTACAGGGGAAAGACTTACTACAAAGATATTACTGCTTCTCTGCCTCTGTTACTTATGTGGAAGATGAGTCACTGTACAAACATGATAGGATTAGCATCCCATCCTCTCATGGCCTGCACTGTGAAAGTCAACATGGTGGCCATTATCCAGGCTGTGTGAGCTGTGCCAGGAAAAAAACAATCAGTCTCCTGCCAGCACACTATGTGTTGCAGGTTTATTACACTGATCCTTTCTCCTGAATGTCATAAATGTGACATGTTGCTTTAATAATTTTTGCAAAGAAAATACAAGATGAATAACTTAATGCTGTTGTTCTGTACTACTGCACCTGTGTTTTTCTGTTTGTTTTATTTAGGCAAATAAATAAATAAATAATAAATAAAAAGGAAATATGCATTCTTAATTCACATTCAAATGGATAACACTGAGAAACTGAACACTGCATGTTTGTACACACGTTCATGGTATTTACCAAACTGGATCTTCACTGAAACCATTTCTCATGTCAGGAAAGCTGAAAAATTAACCCTTGCATGGGAATACTCAGTTCTTTTCTGGCTTCTCTTTTCAGAGTTAGGAACAGACCTTACTGTTTCTCATTATTGTATATTTTGCTGATATACTGATGATATATTTTGCTGTTGTAAAATCAATCAGCCTGAAGGCTGATTTCTGGAGGCTTTGATTAATGAAATACTGCCAAACTTTTGTCTGTGAGCTTTTTATTTTTTATAATAATTAAAAAAGCTATTTGTATAGTTAGAGAAAAGAAAATGGTGTTCTAAGGAATGGCATAGACTTTTATATAATCATCAGTTTCTATAAAACTGAGTATTTTTCCCATATTATTTCTTCATGAAAATATAAATGTTTTATTCTCCCTCATCCCTAAATACATACATTAAGCTACACATTTATTTTTCTTTTTTTTAAAGAAAGAAAGAATAGTTAAATCAAATTTCAAAATCCAATAAAGCTAAATTCCTGTTTCTTATATTTACAGGCTATAAGTACAGAGGTGTTAAGAAACAGCCACTAAATTTATTTTTGGTGCAAAGAATTTTTATTTGGTAAGACACTGAGACTATTTGCAAGAGCTAACATCATTAGAAGCTGAAATGTCTCAGCAACTTATGGAACAGAATGTTTAAAACCTAATACAAACCTTTTTCCAAACCAAACCCTTTCATATCTAATATTTTATCTTCAGGAAGATGGATATACATGTACACAAATCACTTAATCTTCCCTTGGGTAAGCTGAACCTGTTGAGCTCCTTCAGTCAAAAATCAAAAGGTATTTTCGTAGCTCTGAATAATTAGTGTCATATTTCCTGTACCCACTGTACTTTTTCTGCACCCTTTAGGGATGTAAATGCAAGAACTACATGAAATATTCCAGTCCTGGAATGCTATATAAAGAGGGAAAAACCATCTCCCAACTTCTTTTCAAATACTCCCCTGCTTATACATTGATGAGTGATATTAGGATATCATTCTGAGATGCTTGTCCACTTTGACTCCTCTATCTTTTCTCAGTTGTTGCTTTCCAGCAAGGAGTCCCTATTGTGTAGCTTTATCAAACACTTTTTTTCTTGTATGGTTACTCTGTATTAAATGATTTATTATGGTTTTCCACCATTATTTGCCAATCTTAATGGTAAATCCTAATTTGAAAATTATATCTCCAACATTTTATGATTTATTCCAGTTCATTGCTGAAAGCACAGTAACAGTGCCTTACATTTAGTAATAATTGCTACTGAAACCTATTCTGAATTCTGTAGCACCTCATTTTCTCATTTTGAGGAGTTCAGCAGCAATGTTGCCTTAGCAAGTTCTTACATCAGGCACCCCTAACTATTTGCTTCCATCCCCATGTTGTAGCGTGCTGCTCTCTTGATTGTGCTATTTGTGAACTAATATGGGGTTAAAATTACTCAACCCACTTTTGAAACTCAGATCCATGAATAAAGTAAGGAGCAAGAACTCCTTAAGCTGGCCTTCCTGCTAAAACCACTATATTGTGGAATTGTGGCTTCAGCCAATTCCGACTTCATTTAACATATGAATTATTGATATTGCATGTATTTTTTACCTAGATATTATGCATATTTCAATTGCTTCACAACAAATATGGTTCTATCACATAAGTTATATCCATGGGTAACAATGGTAACCCTTTTTAATTTCACAGAAGTGCCAGAAAAATCTTTTATGCCTCAAAGGCTTGTTCTAGGTTGTGAGGCATATTAGCAAAGCATCTTGTGTGAATTTGGACTGCCAATGTATCATCAACTATGTGGGTAAGTAAAGGATTTTTGCCTTAAATTTGATACCTTTCATGAGTGCTAGAAAACATTTCTTTTCTTCACTATAAAAAACATAAAAATACCTATTCTGAAGGGTTCATAGTCAAAAGGGAAGACTAAATAAAATTATGCATTATTATGATATTTCATGTTCCCTATAATGTGTTAATGGTTTCCTAGTAACAAAGATACAGTATCACTGGGTATTTTAAGTAGGATAGAATACTGTCTACTGCAATTAGCAACTATTCAGCTTCTGAGAAAATTAAGACCACGAATGCCTACTTCATTTGTCTCTGCACTTGATTACTGAAGTGTATCACATAATTTAGAGTTGTCTTTTATTACGCTGGCATCTCAAATCTTAAATACTCTACATTCAAATGATCTGAAAAGCAAATCTGCTACAAAGAGCCTCAATAAATTGAATGGAAGTAGAATTTTCTCAGTTTCTTCCTCAAACTACTGCCAAATTTTTGGTCTAAAGTATTTGGGTTAAAATGTTGCAAATGAAAAGTGTCATGTAAGTGAAGTCTTAAGATTTTTCTTTCATTTGAAAGCAAGGAAACTAGGGGAGCTAGGAGCAGCAAGAAACAGAATCTCCTCCTGGGCTTCCATGTGTCAGTTGATACACTCTGGCACCGATTAAGTTACACTTTACTGAGGGTAGAAATTCTACTCTGTTTAGTCTGGTAGAATGTTGTGACTATGAACATCTTTATGCTTTACATCATTATAAGTACTTAAGTTTGAGAAAGAAAGATTTCTGGATGTGAAACAAGGACACAAGGATAATTCCACCTTTGGAGTTTTAAGAGTAGTGTCCTCTCCTCCCACTGATGAAAGATCTTAAAGTCTGTTGGCTCATTCTCTGCTCATAGTTTACTACAAAGTACATCTGTGTTTTCATCAATTTTGCCTTTGTGTCCATAGCAAATAAAACATTACCATTTCTTCAAACTGTGAGTTCTTCATAATATTTACTGCTATTGTAATAGGCTCATAGTTGTAATGACCTGGACCATTCGTTTATCTTGACAGTTAACACTCTGATATCCATATTGTGCAGCTTTGACACTGACTGCAATAAAGGAAATTCACAGAATTCAGGACAGTTTTGTATTGTTCTTTACTCCCTTGGTTATGTTTCTAATTTATTTTTTCTACTTGAGTTTACACAGGTTTTCTAGCATATTCTTTTATATTACCAATATATCTGTAAGGAAGAGGTAGAAATTTGTTACATGCAACTCCCATAAATTCTCAAGACTGTCACTGTACCAAAGACTACTCAGTTTGAAAATACATTTTCATTCATGATAAAATACAGGATCAGGGTAGATGATACCAGCACACTAACATATGACTGATGAAGATATCTGAGACAGCAAAAGGCACTGTCAGCTGATGTTTTGCTTTCATGTTTTGTCTAGACTCAAAGTTCCATGCACTAGAATCAAATGGGCTAATAGGGACTGTATCTGAATGATAAAACCCCATGACATTATAATTATATTTTTGTGATACCCATGAGAGCCATTTGCCAATGATGTGCCATATAAGGAAAGCTTGGAATCATTTTTTTTCAAGCCAGCTGTTTCATTTTTTGCTGTGTGACTGTGTAAAGAATGACAGACTGTAGTACCACGATAAACCTTATGTAAATTCAGAAAAAAGAAGAGAACTATACTTTCTAGTGCAGCAAGTTTTCTGTAAAATGTAAAATTGAAGGGAAAATAATTATCTGTGGAGGAGTTCAATTTAGTTAATGAAACCAAATGGCTTTTGCCCTGTGCTTATTAACTGTGTTATTGTCAGAAAGGTAAAATTTTCACATCAAATAATTTGATTACTCTGCTGCAGAGGCTTTTTTAATGATGAATGTAGTGCTTTTGTCTATATATGAAGCAAAGTCTGCTGCTTATATTCATGTAAAATTTTCTGCCTAAAAAGTTCTCCATTAATTTTTCAGTAGCATGGCAAAACGCTATCCTCCTGTGGTGGACTGTCTTGACATAATAGCACATACTCCTTTTTCTTGTGTGAACACCATTTTAATTGTAACATTGCAGTGACTGTATGCCTGTATTTTGTTCTCCATCTTGTTTCTCCARATTGGCATGTAGACAACAGGAGGCTAAGAGTGTTCCCAACCATCAAATAATGTCAAAGTGTCAGATGATCATTAATTTAAAGGATGTTGTATGTAAATGCTCCCACTCTTAGACAAAGAGTTAGCAGCTGCACTGCTGTCCTCTCTTCAGGTGGGTGGGCAGTGCAACATCTGTTGATGATGGACCTGAAGTTCTAGAAGGAAGTCACCTGAGGGAAGGAAACTGTAATTCTGCTGAAGGTGAATTTCAGGTTCATCTAAGCTAAATAGCAAATGAATACTGCAATATTAGTGCAGCTGGATCTGCTAAACTTCAGATCAGAGACATCTCCAGAACGCACCATCAGAAAGACATGGCTTCCATGTCCCAGCTATAGAGTATATGCCAGAGTCATGCCCTACTGTCAGATTAGGACCCATCAGGGGGCCCACCTAAGCCAGAGAACTTTAGAAACGCCTTCAAGTCTTTCTGGTAATTTTAGAGAAGTGAGCAAGAAATCCCATTTTCTACACAATAACTGTGAATTTCTGTAAGAATATTGTTGCACTGCAACTGAGAAAGTAAAGGACAAGGATAGATTGGAAACTTGGCAAGGTGTTGCTGGGTTTTCCTTTTCTTTTATATACCACGCAGGAATGATAATATGATTCTTATGGAGCAGGTAACAGAATATATGCAAGGTGGAGATTCATTTGACTGAATTTAGCCTTCTAAAAGTTAGCCATCCCCTTGAAGATAATACTGTACCCCTTTTAAATTTATGGGAAAGAGACATGAAAGAGAGAGGTCAGTTCAGCCCATCCTAAGAAAAATGTCAAAGACAGGTGGGAATTGCATCCCAGAGGTGTCTGCCTCTTTCCACTAACGCAGAGAGTGTCAAGGTGACTAGCTTAGGTGGCCAAGTAAGGAAAGACCTTTTGGAGGTATTTGCACAACAGCTTTGCCCCTGACCAAACTGGGAAGCTCTACAGTGTGTGAGTGTTAAGCATTTTTATTTTTCCTGATGGACCACAGAAAATAATTTGCTAACTGGAAACATTCAAATRTATGATGCAGCATAATGAGGGGTTTATTTTCACACTGAAACAGAAAAGTTTCTGACTTGAGCAGAGAATGCAAGCTGATGGACAGACCTCTTATCAGTATGTGAAGTTTAAGAGTTGAATCTGCAAAGAAATCTCCGAGATTTTTTTTACTGGGGTCGTGATCTCATAAGAATACAGTCTGATAAGAAGCAGAAACAAAAGCACAGGTCATTTATGGAGCTGTGGAAGATACTGTTTATTTGAAGGGTGAAGAATTTTGGAGGAAGATTCAAGGCACTGAGCAGTATCTTTACATGAGTGCTGTTGAAAAAGATACCAGTACAGAAAACAGGCTTTCTTTGCTGCTTGGAAGAATGCTATTTTTGCAGTACTGTTTTCTATAGACTGAGCAAGAATGAAGACTGGGATTTAATAAAATTGTGGTATGTTTCAAAAACCTATGCAGATACTAGTTCATTGTTGTAATATGAACTTACAATAATGAATTAGTATCTGCATAGGTTTTTGCAAATGGAAACACTATAAATTATAATTGATGAATATTGTTATTTATATAGCTGTTTTTAAAGGTTGAGGTTAATAGAGATTTGTCTTTATTCCATTRCTTAGTTTATGGTTTGAAAGACAAATCATAGCTACAGGGCCAAATAGTTCTTACCTGGTAATAAATGAGAAGACAGGGAAAGACTTAACATGCCTATAGATTGCTTCCATTTTTCAGAATGCTCCAATGCAGAAACCTTCCTTCTGTTAGGAAATATATAACTTGAAAATATGTAACTCGAAAGTATGAGTGGGTAAAGTGAGTAACTCCTGAGTGGTTCAGTCCTCTAAAGTACTGAAGTACATCTACTAATTATATGTTTTTGACTGACTAGTTTGCACACTTCTGAATTATCAGTTCCTAAGGGTAAGCTTGATATGCTGAGATTAAACTTCTCCTAGTGATTGTCTGAAGAGCAGTAAGGAATGACTTGAAAGGATTTATTCCTTGTGCTTGACCAAAGTCTTAGAACAACCTGTTGAAGAAACCACAATCAGAAGTCTATTTTAATTTTTACGTATAGTCTAATGCATGAAAGTACTTGGAAATTACTCAGTACTAGTATAGCTAGTACACTGTACGCTATATAAAGATGTCCATGGATACTGACAACTTACTGTTGAGTCATTGGTTGGACAGAAAACTGTTCAAAATATTTTTTGTCTTCTGAAACTCTGGAAAAAAATGTTCTTTCCATCATTCACTAGCTCATCCTATTTTAAAAAATATCAGCTCAGGTAAGGTAAATGAGACTGTAATGATTTCCAATTATTTTGTTCCAAGAAAAAAGTAGAAACTATAGAGAGGAGTTTCACTTTGACATCAATACTACATATTTTTCAGTGATCTGATTGTTGATCTTTTTTTGCCTATAAGGCAATAATGAGAACTCTCAGTACAAATATCCATTTGTATGTCCAGAAGGAATACTCAGTGTCTGAACAAGATGAAGTATGCAGAAACATATATAACAGTTGTCACCTGAGGTCTCCAGGTACTAACAGCCCTTTGTGCTTAATGTTGGCAAAGCAATCTTTCCAGTCTTTCCAAATGCACCTTGTCATGTGGGGAGTCCATTTTAAGCATTTTAAGTATGCATTCAAGTTGCTCTTCTCCTAAGGCAAACAGGGCTCCTAGTTTCCTCTTTGTCCAGGAAGGGAAAGCAAGGTGCCATACTCCTCATGGTAGGAGTCAGTCTCTGAATTCTTTTCCCCTTGCCAGTTAGCTTTCATAATTGCTCCTTAAACTAACTAGGCTTCACAGATGTGGTGCCTCTTCCCAGTGGGTGGCCCTTTTATCCCTTTCCAGTCCTGGTGGGGAGCCTATGCAGTCACAGCAGGTAATACATAAAATTCTGCTTCTAAAAGTGCTAGCAATACAGGGAAACTGTATATAAGCATGTAGGCAAAATTTGAGGTCTTTGAATGAAAAGAAGTAGTTTTAATTCCTTACAGGGAATTCTAAAGCTTTCTTTGGTATTAAAATTACTCCTTTCCTCATATCTGGTGGGGAAAAGCAAAGGTCGTAAAATTATGAAAATAGGGCTGAATGAGACCTCAGGAGTGCATTCCAACATGGCCCAACTGTACCAAAATCATATATTACAGGAATTTGACAGACTTACACCTTAAAGAGTAACATTTGGGAACATTTATTTTCAGATTACTTTCTTCTCTGAATGTTTATGTCCAGATTTGTAATTAAATTAGGTTAAGCAGTTCATTTAAATTTACCTACATCTGAATTTATTTTCATTCTACTTTCTTTTTATAAGTGGGTTTGTCAGAATGGATTAATAAAAAGTTTACTCTCATCTTCCTGTACAATCTTGACTGTACTGTTTGTTGGCCAAAGAAGCCTCTACACAAACAGAATCCAAATGAAAGTATCAGGTGGATCTTTTTTGCCACCTTTGATCTAGTTCTTAGCACTGAAAAAGCTAAAGAAGTAAGGGTTAGTTGTAGCAGCTTCAAAATGACTGGAGATAAAATGCAAATAGGAAATATGAAGAAATTCTTTATGGCACTGAATACCAGTTGGAGGTCCTCCAATGAAAAATGCATCACCAATGTCAGTGTATACATTTGCACCTATGTATGTATATAAAACTTGTTCCTCTGGTCATTGCTGGCTGCAGCTTTAGATTGCTTTGCTGAAAAAAGGAGAACTGCCAGTGTCAATAACTTTCTTGGCACTAACAGCTCTTCTGACTCTTTGAGTGACAATTTATGAGTATTCTATATGTAGATACCTCTGTCAGTCAGTTGGAAACCTGGTGTATAAAAGACAGTATTCAAAAAGTTTCATGTCAAACATATATAAGACTTTCCAGGTTCTAAGAAAGAGACCTACTATAAATAACATCAGCTGCAGTATGCTGGTAGTTACAGATCCATTGAATTTTAAGACCAAACTGTACTTTTAAGTGAATATGATTTTTCAGACTGATAGCTTTTATTTTTTAAATGTCTTATTTTACATTACAGAATGTTGTTAATTCCACAGAAATGGCTATATGAGTGTTGTATTCTTGCTTATATAAGAATACTAGGAAAAATACTGTTTTCATGAAAATAAAAGCAAGTGACTGTACTAGAATCCGAGTTAGATATAATATACTTTTATTACCAATGCCTTTAAGCCATCTACCACACTAGCTGCTGTAAAATGAGTGTGCCTTCACATTACTAAATAGGTAATCTGCACAAAGATCTGCTTTCTTTCCCTAAGACTGTATTTAATTTTCTTGTATGACTTAGCTGATATTCCCCCAGTTTTTCTTCCTGTTTCCAGAGGGTCTCTGAGATGTGAAAGAATATGCATGTGATACGAAATATGACAAAACTGCATCTTGCATCTTGACAGGAAGGTGGCCAGCTCATCTTGCATGATCATCACACTAGTGGGCTCTGTCATAGGTAAGGTGCAAGCAGGAGATGCACTCTCATGCGTAGTATCTCGTTTTTCCCATCAGGATTATAGTGGGGAAAAAAAGCCCTTGAATTGGACTGAGATCATGATTAGATGTTTGACCTTGATTGTGTGTCCACTAGTACAGATATCCAAGTATGCTCTTGTCAGCCAATGTTTGCTAGGAGACAGGTTTCTGCAGCGCACATCAGTAACCATGTCTATTTTTGAGGTGATGGATGCATTCCCCAGTATAGTACATCACAGTTGTAACAGCTGAACCTGAGGACACAAAGCTCATATACCTGATATTGCTCACATACTGTTCATCTTGGCATCTATGCTCTGCACAAATACATTTAACGTTTATAATTCTGTATGGCATTGTCCCTGTATTATTTCAGCACTCCTCATGCCTACTTTCAAAATATCCATTTTCTGTATTCCTTTTCCAAATTTCTTTTTTTTCCACTCATGTCTCTCAAATACTCGTCAAGGGCAGATGTCATTGCAGGGGAAGGAGAGACTTTGCTAAAAAGTTGGATGTTGAATCTTAAACAAATCACATCAAATTAAGACCTAGTCTAAATTTCTCTGACAAGGGTTCTACATCCCATAGCTTGAATTCAAGGAAACTCCATTCCTAGCATCTAATCTTGGATTTCCCTATAGTTAGCATACGAAAGATATCTGTTATACTGGTTTGTGCCTAGCACAAATTGTGCCTAGCACAAACTGACTGCTGTCTTTAAAATAATCTAACTCATCCGATCTTTAAAAYGGGGGAATTACATTTTGTTTGTCACTATTTGTTGTGTGGTGAGAGGTGAATTTTTATTCATTCCTGTATTTCATGCCTGAGCAAAAGACTCAAAATTATGTTACTAAAGACTCAGACTGGGCAGATAATTGCAATATTAGAAAATAACATTTCAAAACCCAGACTTTTTTTTGTCCTTAAAATATGTAGGATTTTTTTCATAGTTATCCATTACTTGGTTTCATTTGATTTTCTATTAAATGCTATTTGCTGAATCCATACCTCTGAAGAAAGAATATTGCAAAACAGGATAGAAGAATTCAATCAAGCTGCAGCTATATTTGGCATACAGGACCTTTTTATGGTGGACAGTTTTCTTAATTATACATTGTGTCTTTGAGCAATGACAAGGATTCACATATATTTGGTTTTCCTACTGTTGCAGATTGCATCTGTATTAATGGTTTACTTAACTGCTTTAACACAACTATTTTCTAGGCACACATTTCTGGCATTAATCCAAATTTCAGCCTATTGCAGATAACAACACAGTGTTACCTGGAGACTTTGTGGGCATCTAATGGGATTGTTGGAGAAAACATCAAATTCTTATAATTTCCTTTATCAGCTAAGTCCCGCAAGTCCTCTAGGGTCTACAAAAGGCTAGAAAGCTTAATGAGTACTAATTCCTCTTTGCTTCCACGGCCCACCAATTTCTTATGAATAGATAGTTTCTGATCTTCTTTAGCATGGATTCTTCAGCGTCGTGTCAAAAATAGCTTTTTCTGGTTGCAAGAAAAATGTTTCACAAAGTTGCTGAAAGCAACTGGAGCACCACAAAATATGCGTTATTCTGCCATACCCCAACTCAGTGGAAGATGATAAAGAAGAGGATAGCTCACAAGTGCCACATGAGAGAGTAGCCACATGTCCTCCTGGTAAGTGAAATGTAGTCCCACCGCACGGTTTTGTGGGATCTTGTAATGACAAGATCATTACAAGATCAGTAGAAAATCCCACAATCCGTGTGGTGGGACTACATTTTGCTCTCAGTCTGGGATGAACTGTGTTTAGATAATATTCTGATGAGGGACGCTTCATGAATTTGTGCCAGATGTGATGTTGGTTATGCAGCACTATATTTGAATGATTGACCTAATATCTGAAAAAAAGAGAGTGACATGCAAACTGACCGTCAGGTGGGCTAGGGCCTATTTCAAGATCGGTTAGCCCTCTTTCTACATGGTGGTGGATAAACCTTGTAACATTGCAGTGCTGTGCTTCAGAGCTGTGGTAAAGGTGTCCGTTTCGGGAAAAGTTGAGATCTGTCGTCAGCTCTGGTGTCGTTGTTCCTCCTGGGAGTCCAGAGCAGAAAGCAGCACTGCTACATTTGGAAGCAGGTCTAACTGAGTGACTATGGGAGCTCACACATGTACGTATTAGAGCCACATGGTAGGCAGAAACAGAGGCAGGTAGAAACACTGATCCTACAGCACAATATTGACTGTGTTGACAAACCACTGGCTTCAGCCTGCAGGCAGCAGGACATGATGCTGAACGTCTGTTGCGGCTGCATCATTCCAGGGCTATCTGCCAGCRTGTCTAAGGGACGCACTGCTGTAACAGGCCTGCCTAGGACAGCCTGTCATGTATACAGATCCAGTGAGGATTTGCTATGTGTGTCATCCTCTCTTACCAATTTAATAAACCACTTCCAAAGTAGAGTTTCTTTTTTCACGATTCTGGATATTTTTCACACTAAACATTCAATTGAATAATTATTTTTACTTAGGGAGGAAAGGGATGATGAAAAGATGTTGGCCTGACTAAGGGGAGCATTGAACATTTCATTTTGAAACAACAGACGCTTGGATTATAAGATAATTACAGTTTGCTTTCTCTTAAATCATGATCTCCAGTTGCTTATTCTGTTTCTACTGGTGATAGTGATAACTTTCCTAAGACAACTTCTTATTGGGAGTGCCAGTAAGCAGCAATTCATGGATCAAAACACAACATTATTGCACATAACTGTGGGAGTCAAGAGTCTGAAATTAGATGAAAATCAGCTGGTTCTCAAATATCTCAGCTGAATGCCTTTGTTTTAGATGAACTGTGCATGTTACAAGTTAAAAGAATATACCAAAATAGACTATTTTTATGAAATTTATTAAAAGAACAAGTTAATCTAGAATTAAACATATATATCACTGGTTAAAGGTACTATTATTGTGTGAGGTTAATTAATGATGGACTAATGCAATGATTAAATCAAGGTAATAATTAAAATTGAATCAATAAATCAATGGGATCAAATTATCAAGTCACCAAAGTAATATAATTGCTACTTAAATTTAATCATGAGGTTGGCACAAAAAAAATTATCTTTTTTTTTTTTTTTTTAAGTTCTGCCTTGGTAGCTGAATGAGAAGTTGCTTCCTTTCATTTGAGTCTAACTAGTGTTCCAGCTGGAAAATGGGCATTGATCAGGTGGTGAAGGACCTTTAGACCTTTGGTGAAGGAAGATTAACCAAGACAGGCAGTAAAATTGTCTTCACCAGTTTTACAGAAGTACAGAGACTAAAGTGACTCTTTTACCACTCACCATTTCTAGTTAGAGCTCATAGCTGCTAAAGTAGTCATTTTACTTCTTCTGCTCTATTTCCTCCCTACATAACAGTATAAAATTTAGGAAACATAAAATTCAGTGCATGCTTCTGAATGCAATAGCTTTTTCTTTTTTCTAGAAGACACTCACCAATAATAGATTTAACAGTTTGGGCTTTTAGGATTCTATAGATACTGTTTTCTGTCCATAAAAGTGCACTTGTACATAAAATGCCTATGCACATACAAAGAGAGCAAAATAGCACCTCCCCTCAAAGAAGGCAAGGAAGCATCTTCATCATTTTCTTGGCCTGATTCATGTGATTATTTACTATGACCAATCTCTCATGTAGTGGTGGACTCAGTATAGCAACTGACTGTGCAAAGGTACGGTCTTCTTCCTTTGGGCATCTTGTCAAGATAAGAAAGGAGTACCTCTCTACTACATGGTCTTAACCTTTTAGAAATCACTTTCCACTTTGTTTATCTGAGGTATTTTCTATGTAACTTTGGGACAAAGTAGATGGTTCATGCATTTTAGATACAGCCTGGTCCAGGCCCCCCACCGGGGTAAATCTTTGAGCTTTATGTCACTTTGTTAAATCCCACTCATGAATTATGAGTAACCTACAAAATCAGAACACCGTAATAAGTGCTGTGCAAAAACACAAAAATAAGACATGTGAGACCTATACTGGAAAAACTGGTACCAGTCTTCCATCTGGTCTACAGCTTCACAAATTACTGGTAATTTGTCAACATCTTGTTAAATACGATGAAATAATCTAGTTACTTCCCTGCTTCAGGCAATAAAATGATGGAAGTCGTTATGTGGCTTCATTCAAGAAAAAAAATTATGAATTGTTCCAATTACTTTTAACCTAGACAGGCATAGCTATGTTTGTATCTCTGTATGACAAACTTCCATTTACTATAGAGCAAATACACTTTTCCTGAGCCATGTTCAAATATGGACCTCTCTGCCTGATATAGCAATACAACTGCCAAACTACTGCCAGCATGCCAGTCCCAAGGCGAACCATATAACAGAGTTTTCTATTGTAAGGAGCAGCAGATGTGAAAAGCCTATGAGCAAAACATGACAATACAATGATAAAACTTTGTGGTAGCATGCAGGTTTCCTCATTTCTCTATTGGCAGTTCAAGTCTTAATAGCTGCATAAACCTTGCAAACAAGAAAGAGCCATTGGTTCGAAAGCATTCAGGCATGCACTGAGGTGGCAGAATTGCACATCTCCAGGGTAGTCATTCTTCTTCTGTTGTCTCTGAACTGCCGTGATGTGCACAGAAGAAGACTGGGCTCTCACAGTGCCCACCTCAGCTGGCAAAATTCTCCGCATTGCGAAGTGTGCAGTGGTGTGAGGCTGGGCAGACAGCTTGAGGCAGGTTGTGCAGTTTCTTCAGTCATGTTTCCAGAAAGTTGTGTCCTCTCCTGCCTGTATACACTGGGAATGGCCTGCTGTCCAAGACCATTTAAGTGCATGGGCTGAGATATGAACTGCCAACTGCCATGTTTGGCACAGAAAAACAGCAATTTTGAGCTTGCTGCAAAAGAACTGAAATGGCATGTGCTTGCTTTTACAGATAGTATATAAAGCTGGGATTAAAATGTAGCTGACATTCTCTGCATACTGTGCTAATATAGGACCAGTTTTTAACCACTTAATACTGACAACTATGGTAAAATATTCTACATATGCTCTTCAGCACAAGGGGAAAGTGCTAAAGAAAAAGGACTGTATAAACATATAAGTATTTCCATCCTCAAATGAAGCCATTTTCATCATTACAGAAATAGTGACAGACATTTTCCACAAACACTTGCAGAAATTTCTCCTGTGTACTGCAAATAATAGTGCTTAACAAATGGATTTACTGTATTAGGATGCATCTTGCCTGCTGATTCCCTCAGTGCAGTGTCCTCAGTTCTTGTGCTGTGAGGCAAAATGATTCTTATTAGGCCTGGAAAATTACCAACGAACAAAAGTAAAGGGTCCAGTCAAGAAAAACAGCAGCTTACCCTGGCATATATGCACAATACACACAGGCACAAAATACAAATACATAGACATTTTTAAAAATGGAAATATTTGTGAAAATGTAAAACAATTAAAACTTTTATATGGGAAAATCAAGCCAAAAGTAGTTACTTAAATCTAAAATTACCAAATGTGTATTATTCTCTGAATTTGCTATTAGTAAGTGGAATATCTTCCATTTTATAGAATTATCTTTCTCTGAGAAATTATTTCAACAGCTTTCAAGTTTCTGTGGTTCACACGTAGAATAGAGCTGTCAATCAGTATTAGGAGTTAGGACTCTTACACAAACCTAACTTATGCTAATGAGATTGCAGACATCTCTGACAAAATGGAAGGAGGACGACCGGGTGAACATCATATATCAGTTTTGCTGTGTGGTTGTATCTTAAATGTAGTGTTGGTCCTCTTCCCTTAGTGATCCAGACCAAGAGACGTTCTGATGGAGACAACAGCTTCTTCTCTTCCCATTCAGCAGGTTTTCCTCCCACACTGCCAATATTTCATTTATTTTTCTCTAAATTAAAGAGGCTGCTGAATATTTTATCTTTTTGCTTCAACATATTGTAGTGACTTTTTATGCTGTCATTTTGAACACTAAATGAAATGCACTATATTTGCCAAATTTCTAATGGTGGCTTTAATATTTATCCTCCTTTCAGGAGGAAGTGACATATGTTTAAATACTTCTATTGGTGCTCAAAGAGCATAATGAGTTTGACTACAAATTCAAAACCAAACCACAAAGCAGGCTATAATTTAATCTGAAAAACCTACCGCTCAGTGCTGGGTTTGGGTGGGAAATGTGGAATGATGGCCTTTTCCCTTCATAGCAACAAAGCTGAAATTGCTTGTTTCCACTTAGGATATAATGGTTCACTTCTGACTTGTATTTCCATTTGCTAGACATGATTTTTGAAACATTTTATCCTATGTGTATTTATTTCTTTTTTAYAGAGTGTTTCCAGCAAGGATATATTGAAAAAAACCCCTCAGCTTTTAATGTGTGCAGTTATTTCAATCAGTGATGAGAGAATTTGTTTGAAAGCAAAATAGACTTGAAATAAGATGGAAAAACTAAACACACTCCAACTTTAGAAACAAAGACACAGAAAAGGTCAAATGATTACATTCTAGATTAAATGGAAAGACACTTAAATGAAAAGCAATACTGCAAATGACTTTCATCATTAAAAGGCTCACYGAGGCAGTTGTTTCAGATACATTTTGGTTATACACGTCTGGTTATATACATATTCCAGTGGTTTGTGGCTCTGTTCTGCACATGTGTGCATGCAGAGCAGAAAAACCCTGCTGGAGTTTTACAAGACGCAACGACTGTGTCATCACTGCAGTATCGGCTGGCCCACAGGGCAGACTCAAGGCCAGATTAACTAATATCAGTTACTAGTAGGAGGATATGCAGCTGATATTTTGGGGATGAAACCTCGACTGCACTTTGCATAGCCACCTCACAGACTTAGGGTATATAGAGGCTGACTCTTCCGTGTTTCCTCCAGCTACCTGATTTGCCCCTGTAGGGAGGATGTCAGGTGAAAAGAGTTATTGGGGTCCTTTCTTGAAGGGAGCCCAGAGCCTTTCTAGGAATCCTTTAATGTTGCAAGCCACAGGGGCAGGTGCAACCTGCAGGTAGTCTGAATTTGTACTGAATTTAAGCTATTCAGGAAAACAACTTGGATACTTGATACTGAGTTTTGAAAACAGTACAGAAGAGGTACAATATGAGCATTGGTGAGGATAAGCTCCTGCCCACCTCTCCTTCAGTGGTATAGTAGGAGAGTCTGGCCAGGCTTTCAGAGAATTCAGGTGCTATGACAAAATCCAGTCCTAGTATTCAAAGGGCAGGAATTTCTGAGCTGAGTTTTAGTGCTGTGCAAACATATTTTCTGTTTGATTTCTATTTCTGTTAAAAATACATATCTTTTATAATTTTTAGGTTGTTCTTTTGTTTGATTGTTTCTATGAACTACAGTCTAAACCTAAGAGATAAACCCTCGAAAACAGATATTCTCCCCCTTCTGTACTATAAATCCTTAAAATGTCACAAACTGATTTTCTATAGGATGGAAAGGAGTATTGTCCATCTATGAAATTCCTGTTGCTTTCATCAAAGAATCCCAGCTAACTCCAAAAAAGTTCTCAAAATTGTTTTCCTAAGCAAAGCGCACTGCTACCCATAACAGGCTTGCTGAGATCATTCAGCAAATGCTGAAATTCCCTGCAAAATACGTTTCTTACTTCATATTTTAAATTAGACTAAAGTGATGAACACATTTGTAAATTCTGTAAATCACTAAAAACAAACCCTATGTTTTCAAGCTGCTATTCCTGCTTGAAGAATAACATCATTAACAATTAGCAGTTTGAGCTGAATGCCTTGGTACATCCCTGCTTGTTCATCAACAAAGTAATGAATTTGTTTACTGCAAAGAAGAAAAGAAAAATATTACATGTAGGAATATGAGTAGTACCAGCATGAGAAGTCTAACCATTAACTTCTCCTTTCTTCAGCAATCTTTGGAGGAGGGGTTCCAGTGACATCATAGCAAAAGAMGACAGAGACTAAGCAAAATAAATGTGTCCTTAAAGGCAAAATTAAAACATCTGGAGCTCGCAATCACAGGGTACCTCAGAGAGCCCTACATCTGCCAGTTCTTTTGGGATTATAAAAATGAAGAGAAAAAGGAAAACATTGAAGAGATGCTCAATGGATGACTTGCACCCTGTCTCATGTATGTTTTGTCATTGGCAATGTAGTGAAAGAATCCCTGTTTCAGTACCAGGAGGGACAATACTAAATGATTCGGTTAAAAATTTTCAGGGCAGCATCAGCATTACTGAACCATTTCTGGCAAGTCGATCCTGATGGAAGGGTGTTCAGTCTCATCATAGAATTTATGGACTTTGCTCATAAGAAGGAAAAAGTCCATTTGGCTGCTGCTGAAGATACCAACATTTTCAGACTGAAGTTCCAGAAGCTTTGGTGCATTTGTTTTATTCCCTGACTGGATCTCTAGGAGAGAGAATAAGGAA
This sequence comes from Apteryx rowi, assembly GCF_003343035.1. Taxonomy (NCBI): domain Eukaryota; kingdom Metazoa; phylum Chordata; class Aves; order Apterygiformes; family Apterygidae; genus Apteryx; species Apteryx rowi. The sequence continues at coordinate 23,041 of NW_020451030.1, read as the reverse complement.
AAAGCCCAATAGCTTTACCTGTTCTGCAGCTACTAACAGAGGTTTGAAGTGTGGAATAGGAACATACCTCATACCTGCTTAATTTCTCTGGCTAGAGGTAAAGGCAGGGGGTACTGACAGGACACTACAGAAACATCTTTTCTTTCTACTCATGATGCCTCCATTGCACTGTTACTGAAAAGACTTCTGTCTCAGCTGCCACCTGACCAGCTCATTTTGAGTCCTAAGCTAACTTAACTGAAATGAAGCCCAGAATCAGGTAAAAATCTTCATAAGATATTGGTTATATTCCAATGAATGCCTGTAGATAGGATCACAGGGCCTCTCTGACATTTTAGGGACACTTTTCACCATTCTTCAGTAACATTAATAATATTATTATAAAATAATTAAGAAATATTGTTGTTCCCATCTTGCAATATGGGCTTTGATGTACTTCTTAAAGCCCCCCATATCTATTGTTCCAGTCTGAATAATGTTCATTACAACAACAGATAATTTTATCTTTACATCTTTGGCAGTCTTGCATTGCCTAGCCACAGCATAGACATAGCCACAGGTTAGGAGATCAGTTCAACTGATAAAGCTCAGTGCATGATACTTCTTTTTATATTTATATATTAAACAGATTATACAAATATGATCTCTCTCCTGCTCTCTCAATGCTGAGTTACTTTAAACATTATGCTATTGAGCTTATGGGCAATACAGGTATAAATTGAGTATATTGTGGCAACAGTTGCTCTTCTGTTTCTTTATCCTTTAGGGCTACTAATTAGTCATGCTTTTGGAAGGACAAGAGTGGCACTATTCATCAGTTGCTCCCAAGGCACATGTAGAATGAGTACAAGTATTTGAATATTCCTTTTACACATATTCACAGTTCTGAATGCATTTTCCCATAGAGATTTTATGTATAAGACACTAACTAAATTAGCTATAAATCTACAGGAAAGAATCACAGAATCACAGAATCACAGAATGGTTGAGGTTGGAAGGGACCTCTGCAGATCATCTAGTCCAACCTCCCTGCTCAAGCAGGGTCACCTAGAACACGTTGCACAGGATCGCATCCAGGCGGGTTTGGAATATCTCCAGAGAAGGAGACTCCACAACCTCTCTGGGCAACCTGTGCCAGTGCTCTGTCACCCTCACAGTGGAGAAGTTTTTCCTCATGTTCAGATGGAAGTGTCTGTGTTTCAGTTTGTGCCCATTGCCTCGCGTCCTGTCGCTGAGCACCACTGAAAAGAGTCTGGTCCCATCCTCTCGACACCCTCCCTTCAGATACTGAAACACATTGATAAAATCCCCTCTCAGCCTTCTCTCCTCCAGGCTAAACAGGCCCAGCACTCTCAGGCTTTCCTCATAAGAGAGATGTTCCAGTCCCCTAATCATCTTTGTAGCCCTTCGCTGGACTTGCTCCAGTAGTGCCACATCCCTCTTGTACTGGGGAGCCCAGAACTGGACRCAGTACTCCAGATGTGGCCTCACCAGGGCTGAGKAGAGGGGGAGAATCACSTCCCTCGACCTGCTGGCAACACTCTTCCTGATGCACCCCAGCATACCATTGGCCTTCTTGGCCACAAGGGCACATTGCTGCCTCATGCTTAACTTGGTGTCCACCAGCACTCCAGGTCCTTCTCTGCAGAGCTGCTTTCCAGCAGGTCAACCCCCAACCTGTACTGGTGCATGGGGTTATTCCTCCCTAGGTGCAGGACCCTGCACTTGCCTTTGTTGAACCTCATGAGGTTCCTCTCTGCCCACCTCTCCAGCCTGYCCARGTCTCTCTGAATAGCAGCACAGCCCTCTGGGGTATCAGCCACTCCTCCCAGTTTTGTATCGTCAGCAAACTTGCTGAGGGTGCACTCYGTSCCTTCATCCAGGTCAYTGATGAAGAAGTTGAACAAGACTGGASCCAGTACTGACCCCTGGGGGACACCGCTAGCTACAGGCCTCCAACTAGACTCTGCGCCGCTGATCACAGCTCTCTGAGCTCTGCCATTCAGCCAGTTCTCAATCCACCTCACTGTCCACTCATCTAACCCACACTTCCTGAGCTTGTCTATGAGGATGTTATGGGAGACAGTGTCAAAAGCCTTGCTGAAGTCWAGGKAGACAACATCCACTGCTCTCCCCTCATCTACCCAGGCAGTCATTCCATCATAGAAGGCTATCAGATTGGTTAGGCATGATTTCCCCTTGGTGAAGCCATGCTGACTACTCCTGATCACCTTCTTGTCCTCCACATGCTTGGAGATGGCCTCCAGGATGAGCTGCTCCATCACCTTTCCAGGGATGCAGGTGATGGCCTGTAGTTCCCTGGCTCCTCCTTCTTGCCCTTTTTGAAGACTGGGGTGACACTGGCTTTCTTCCAGTCTTCAGGCACCTCTCTTGGTCTCCATGACCTTTCAAAGATGATGGAGAGTGGCCTAGCAATAACATCCACCAGCTCCCTCAGCACTCGTGGGTGCATCCCATCAGGGCCCATGGATTTGTGGGTGTCAAGTTTGCCTAAATGATCTCTAACCTGATCCTCCTCCACCAAGGGAAAGTCTTCCTTTCTCCAGACTTTCTCTCTTGCCTCCAGGGTCTGGGATTCCTGAGGGCTGGCCTGAGCAGTAAAGACTGAAGCAAAGGCGGCATTCAGTAACTCTGTCTTCTCTGCATCCTTTGTCACCAGGGCACCCACCCCATTCAGCAAAGGGCCCACATTTTCCCTAGTCTTTCCCTAGCTACTGATGTACTTATATCTCCACTTTGTATCACAAACTCAAGCACCAGTATATCTATGGAAAGCTGTGATCAGGGTAAGCGATGTATGTAACACACAAATGAACAGTCCCTGAACCTTGCTGTTGATTCAAGATACAAACAAACATGGGATGCTCAATCTGTTCCGCATCTTAATGTGTGGAACAAGAACATTTAAGGTTCTTGTACCTACATTTGAGAATAATGTGGAAAGAAACTATGTTTTCACAAGATACAGGGGGTGGGGTTCATCTTCCTTAGCTTGAGCATCAAAAATTAGAAGGTTCACTACCTTGGGTTCCTTTTATTATCAGTGGAGAGAAAGACTCAACTGATGTAGTCCTGTGACTAGAGTCTAATACAGGTTGCATGAATCCTTTTTGATAGTGCATATTTTCTTTGTTGATCATAAAGGATCCTACAGGGATTAGCTCAGGCTTGACACCTGACTTGCAGACATCTTAAGTTAGACAAATGGCTCCACCCAAGAAGTCTTCTCCTACATGCTCTGGCAGGGTACACTGGTGGAAAGAAAATATGGTTTTATGCTTTAATAACATTGCTAGCCATCTCTTGTATGCATATGTAATTTTAGTCTTTTTGACACTTTTTGATGCCTTTTCTTCCTTGTTTATTTTCTAAAAGTTGTGCTATGGATTTATATTTTAAACTGCTTTAAGACCTTATTTACTACTCATTTACAACTTTATTGCAGAAGCAAGTTTACATCCATTTCCTATAAATACTGAATGCAAACCAGTAAAATAGTAAAAACAGCCTTATGTTAAGACTTTACTGTCCGAAAAATCATTAACAGTACATATTTTACAAAAATTGTACATTATAAACACTTTCTTCAAATTTCCCATTACCACTGTTAATGATAACCTGAGTGTCATTTTGGAAGTATCTATCTGGCTTGTGAACTAGAGAAATGTGCTGTAATATTCTTCCAGTCAATTACCATATCCATCAAAGATRGTAATATCTTCAATATTTTGATTGCTATTCTGTATGTCTATAACAAGCTATGGGCATATGTCAAGTTCTTAGTCACCTATGTTACCGTAGAAATAATACAACATCAATCAGTCTTGTAAATTGAGTTAAAGTTGGCAATTTTATTTTTCTTCACTGTCATTAAATATTTAATATTTCCTCTTGTCCTTCAAGGAATAAATTTAAGAAAAATGACTCCCCCTCTAAATGGTCTCACTTCTACCAAGTGCCCCAAGTAAGTTTTTCTTATGATAGATTACGCCCGGTTCCACACAGCTACTACCTGCTCTGTTTGGAGACCATAATCAGGTTTGTCCAGACGTTTTTGCCTCCACGCCTGCTAGATAAGGATTCTTTGTGAGACATTTTAAAATAGCCCACTTGCAGCCAAGGTCTTCACTGCATACAGAAATGCTGAGAGAGTGGTATATCATTTAAAGGAAATACATAAATTGAAGTATTTGCAGTTCTTTGTTAAATTGTTTTAGATGCAAGGGAATACATGGAATTTAAAATGAATGAAATACATGGAAAAACATCTTTAGCATTATGGACTGTTTTCCACCCATTAGTATATATAAGCAATTTAATTTCAAAATTTATTTAATTTTGTGAACAGATAATGAATGCCCTTCAAAATATTTTTATTGTATTCATTCTATAATTCATTTGTAGGCCTGCTTTTGAGTAAGATTCATCAATTTATATTTAACACTGATATTCTGAAACTAAGTAAATAAGAGAAAAAATATTCAGTAACAATTCAACCACTTTTGAAAATAATTTAATTTTTGATTACTATTACTTGTTTTCACTTGCCTTCCTGTGACTGGAAAAGCAAATTTGTGTTGTGTTTGTATGAAAGCCCACATAAAAAATATGTTGTCAAGGTAAACTTAATTACAAATCAAAAAATATTTTGGGACTCTTCCTTCAGGTAACAAAGAGACCATCCAAGTCACCTGAACAAAATATTACAGAGAAATGTAAATCTGGAATAATACATAGTTAATTCAAAGACTCACAATAATATATTCATGGTCTCCAGGTATTCCATGAGATAATTGTGTTTTCATAAAAATCAAAACAGTTATAAATAGTAAACAAATGGCAATCCCTTTGGCTCACAGAGCTAAATTAATGGAGAAACATGGTCTAGGAAGGGGGGACTGGTGCCTGAGAACGCAATTCACACCATCTGTCAATATGATAGCAGTTTTGAAGAATTTGTGTCAGTAGAAAACCTGTCAGAGGGGTGCCTTCCCCTGAATTAGGTGTCTACCAGACAGAAAAAAGGGAGGAAAACTGCCCGTGGTCATGCCTCTTTTCCCTAGTCCTAGTTCAAACCCCTGCTAAGAATGAAACACAGAGAGCCCTAAAAAGATACCTCTCTCTGTCCTGTGAAGGCCTTTCTGCCAGAACAGGAGCTGTAAATGCCAGACCCAAGGCAACTTAGATGTTTAGGGAGTTAGCATCTGTGGCATTAGAAAGCAACTCAATGGTGGTTCAAAGAGTTCAGGGGTGCCAGGGGTATCTGGTTCACCAGTAACTTGGCCCATTAGGTTGCAGTCTCAAGGTAGGGCTGTTGTGACTGGCCTTGCTAAAATTGCCATTCCCCCATTTTCATTCTCTAGAGAGAGCACAAAACTCTTCCCAGACAACCCCCAGACAACAGGGTCAGAACCACTAACTCACACACAAATGAAAAAAAAAATGTTTGAAAGAACAAGTAGAGATTTTTTTTCAGAGCACTCACTGACTTTGAAAATTCCTTACTAAATATGTTCTTTCTAAAAGGTGTTTTTGTACCAAAATAGAATGCATTATCCAGTCAGTCTCCATGGTAACTTTGTTTCTTATTAAATGGAAGAGGAAAACAGCTTAATTAAGTCTTATGACCTCTTATTTGTTAAAGCGTACTGCTATACCTTTGGTGAATGTATCTGCTATATATTGAAAGACATCATTTCCCTTTGGCTGTTTTTCTTTTTTAAGAATTCCAAGTTCTTCATATTAAATTTAGATCATCACGTTCAAACAGCAAATGGCATATCAGGGGGGAAAATGATGTCTATCTGACACTCTGCTGCTTGAAGTTTCTCTTAACTTTCAGACATAAAGCTACTTTACTTTGGCTCTGCAGGAATACTCATTATACTCCTCACTCTCTTTATAAAATCCTAAATGATAGGCTTCCAACAATGGTGTCTGATGTTAGTCAAGTGTGATGTCTTAGACAATTAGTTTAAACCCTTTACCTAGGGAAATAAACTAAAATAAATAGTTTTATCCAAACCTTTTGAAAGCATACAGGAGCAACAATAATGAAAAAGAAAGATAAAATAAATCAGACACTTTCTGAAGGAAAAAGAGCAAGAAAATCCATGGGCAGGGGTGTAATTCACACTGTAGTCTCTCTACAGGTGTGTAAAATGCCAGAGTCTTAAGATAGGCATCTATTGTATTTGTAGGTTAACACAATGCTGGGAGATGCTACAGATAGAGAATATTGAAATCAATATTAAAAAAATCCAGATATTCTTCAAAGATTTTCTATTTCTGTGCAGTCAAGTATACAACTGAATGAAAAATTCATTCAAGAATTGAGTCCTGGGTTTGGGTTTTTTGAATTTGCCACAGATAGACTGAATGTTTATGAATCTGTGCCCAAATCTTTCTGACACTCAAGTGAAAAATGCTTAAAAGTCTAACACTGTGGGAAAGAGCATCTGGGGTGAGCAATCCTGCCTCAGACACAAGGTTTTCTGAAAAGGGCTTCAGCAGCAAAGATGCTACAGAGCTCTTGGCCATGCTTAGCGCAGTCTTGACCAGGGAAAACTTCATTATCAGGCAGGAGAATGTAGGAAGAGGCAGACCCCCAGGCTTTCAAACCAAGGGTACCCCCAGGAAGTTACTCAAACTATGGACGCATAGGTGAATGCCTCCTCCTGTCACAGGCATCCAGGAAGCTACTTGCTATTTGCTAGAGACCCATTACTAAGCCAGCAAGGGCCACCAGCAGAGACCAGAAAGATGTCTTTCCTCCAGGACACGAGGCCCACCCTCACCCTGCTGGGACACTATCCTGGTAGCTGGAGAAGAGCACTTGTGCATTAGTTGGAGTAGGGCTCCCATGGCTCCTCTCCTGCAGCTCTTCTGTCCTCGCCACAATCTGTGTCACACCTCCTCTATGCACCCGGGAGGCATTACCCCAGTGCAGCCGTTTAACTGGTTTTGAACAGTAGAAGAAGGATATCTCAGAGGATAGTGTGTTCCTGTTCCTCATCCTTCTTTGAATAATCTGCTTGCAGCCAGTGTTTCATCTGTGTATTTAGTCTGAAGGGGCACTGAGGGATTCCGGGCAACTCTCGTAAATAAGGATATTTGAAATGTCACTGTTCTGTGACAGCAATTTGCCTAATTGAAGCTGGCTCAAGTAAACAATGGGTCTAGGAAAAAAGGGTTTTAGAGCCATTGRTTCTAAGTAATGCACAATGTTTCCAATAAAAATATGAGCCTCTCCTTATGTATGTATAGGAGGTTTTTTGTTTAAGTGTGCTGGTCCCAGAAGAAGGCTATCCTTTATATATACATGCTCTCTATATTCATTTAATGTTTCAAATGGCATAGTGCTCTTAATTGCGGCCTGGTTTTTAGGGCTTCCCCTTTTCATTGGCCTGTTTATCTGCAGCCTTAAAATTTATTTGCAATGAGGAACAAAAAAAGAGGTTTTACATTTAGTGTGTGTCGGTTCTCCTGACATAATGTCCTCTGGGAAGGGGGATTAGGTAGACCATCCCCCAAGTACCATATCTTGGTCCTTAGAAGAAGGGCCAGTCATACAGGTTAAGGCAGGCTGGTAGTTTTTCATAGAAAAGAGAGAACTCCTAAGTCATATGTTTGGAAGGAAAGAGAATGAGAATATAGGGTAGAGCATTGGGACCTGGACATTTGTCAAAAGGAGCCAGGAAGGAGTGGAAAATGGTTGTGAAATGGCTGAAATATGTGTATAGTTCAAGGTAGGCCTTGGGACTTGGCAAGTGGAAGGAGAAGTGGCCTGTTTTACTTCATGGTGGGTTCTGCTCAGAGGTCAGGAGATCATGAATAAATATCTTTTCACATAACAAACTGTTTTGACAAGAAGGATAGGGAATCTGACATGGATTAGCTGGTTCAGTCAGGCTCAATGATAGGAGCCAAACGTGGTGCATTCCTGTCAACGCTGCTTTTTGTGAATAGTCACCCAAATGAACTCTCCAATCATGCCAAGGCTCAGAAGAAACTGGTTGATCCTCCCCGAAAGAGAGCCTAGGGATAAATCAACATCTGTGCAATCAGGGGACCAGGACTGTGAATGAGCTGGTGATTGATATACTCGTGTACAAATGATCATTCCAGTCTCCCAAATAGGAAAAATCCCTCCACATTCATCAGGAAAGAAGGAAAGAGCACAATCTAGTGCACAGTAGTACATGATACTGGCTTCAAGTTGATGTAAGCATCACTGACAGCTTTGAGTCTCAAGGGGCATCTGACAGACATCCAGTAACGAATGAGGTTGAGACTGAACTTCCCTGTGTGCTGGTGCTGTCCTAGTGCCTGCACCACAACAAAGAGGGTAAGTGCTGCTTCCAGTGACTGGATACACAGTAGCTGGGTACCCTCATGCCATGGATTCAATGTGTCTGATAGGCAGAGGATGCGTCCTCCTTCTCCTGGACTTGAATGAGGACCTGAAAGCATTTTTGTTCCCCTGCTCCCCCAAAATATAGCAAAGGTCTATGAAGGTGATTTTTCATTTCCTGAAATTAATTATGTACTTTTGGCCATCCCATTTGAAGAATGATGTGGTGTCACCTGGGTATAACGGGATGCAGAGGCATCATGATGTTGCAGTGGATTTACAGTTTCCCAGACTTGTGAGTCCTAGCTTGCGTCAGCGTGCCTCAAAGTAAGATCAGTATTGATGCTGACATCGTGGGAGGTAGGTTCCCTTAAGAGGAAGGTATGTGGGGTTACAAATGCATGTGAACTAAAGACAAACTAGGATATGACCTGGGCTCTGAAATGGCTTTGCCAAAAGTTACCACAGGGGCCTGTGGGAGAGTTGGTATTGCCAAAGTCTCCCCATAAAACATGAAGTGTGAACGTAGCTGGAGAGGTCTGAAGGTGCTGTACAAGCCTGAAGTGAACAAGGAAGATCAGACTTTGTCTTCCTCACTGGCATGTCCTTTGGGAGCAATCTAACGGAAGACAGCATAGATATAAGATTGAATAGCACTTCCTTATGGGACTCTACTCTCTGCCATCACCCACACTGGGGACACACATGTTCCCAAACTCAACAGGAACAGTGGAATTGTAGTTGCTGGGCTTTTAATGTATGTGAAATGCTGTGCTGCATGCATGAGAGACGTAGCTGGGAGAAATGTGTGAAGAATCATTGGCATACTCCTTGAAATATGTGGCATAGTTGCTGGATATCGAGTGTGCTTAGACCAGCAGCATGAAACAAAATGGTGAACAAAGCCCTAGCAATGCAGGAAGCAGAACAAGGCACTGACTACTGAGCTTTTTTCAGAGCAATTCTTCTATCCCTTGTGGAGGACCTGGACAGGAAGTCACCCTCCCTAAACAACCATCCTCAAAAAGCCCACAAAATGAGTGTGAAAATCCATAACGGTAGCTGCAATGGGACACTGGTCACTTATTGCCCCATTAGCTCTGCTTGAATTCCAGTTTTCTGACAGTACTAAGATTTCAGAATTCCCTCCTTCTAAGTGCCATGCAGAAAGGCATTGGGCCCATGAAGAGAGGCATGAAGACAAACAAAATGTCACATCAAACAGTGAAGAAATGAACATAGCATGAGCATTATAAAACTGATTTTCTACAGCTCAGTGCAATTTCTGGTACTGGTGATATAGCAGAGAAGATGCCTCAAACAGCAGCACATAGTGAGAAATTTACCACCTGCACTTGTGAAAACCATGCTTATATTTCAATGGGTCAAAGAAGGAAATGCAGGATAACAAGGACCTGAAGTAACAGATATCCTAATTATATATGTTAAACAAAACAGGTTTGATTTCTGCCATTGGATAAAAGGCTTTGTTTCAGTATGCTGCACCAATCTGAGAATCACTTTAAATATTAGAGCATTCACTTCCCTTCACAGGGTAATTTGTAGCTTTTGGATAATCTCGACAACTCTGTTGCTTTTCTGCTAATCCATTCTGTATCCATTGTAAACAGTAAATACAGAATGTGATCGAGTGTAGACATGGCTCTATGGAAGAGAGGTGTTCCAATAAATGTTACCAAAATAGCATTTTATAATTTTACAGTAGTTTCACAATTTCATTTTACAATAGAAATGCATGTATATTCTCTGTGCACAATAGCAAATAATTCTAACAACTTTAAATATTCCAGTATTTCAGAGCAATATAGAATAAAAAATAGATCAGGAAGACCATTGTAGTCTCGTCTCCAGCAACCTCTTCCTAGTACATCTCAGTATTTTTGCTAATCATCTGTGTTACTTCCTCTATGTCATTCCATGTTCCACAAGGCTGGAAAGGAACTCCTGAGTCATCAGCTCCAAGAGGTTCATCTCCTGTTATACACTGATTAATCTATTTCTTGAACTGGGAGGTTGAAAATACTTAAGGTATTCTCCCTCAGCCTCCAAGCTACCTGCTCAGCACTTCACTGTATTGTTTGGAAATAATCTAATGCACACTCAGTGTATTCATGGTCTGTTTACACCTATTCATACATATGCTAAAACTGCTCTTTAGCATAAGTAGATCTGTATCTCTCTTGTTCTTTCTCTGCTTGAGATATTCGTAGACAACAATCTGGTTCCCTCTCAGTCTTCTTCCTGCTTGGCTAAGCCAGCCAAGCTTGCCAGTCTCATCTAATAAAATGTGTTTTCCATTTTCAAGAACAGTCTACTTAATCCTTCCTGAATTTAGGCCTATCTGAATTCATCTCCATGATCACAGGCAACCGAAACCATATGATCTGCCTAGTGGGCCCTCCGGAGGGCTATACTATTCCTACTTCTCTCTCTCTCTGTAAGAAGAGATATATTCTAGGTTTAGAGATGCCTTTTTCACAGTCTCATCATATTGATGGACATATTTTTTGTGTGTCATGCTCTTCTCTGAAATTCTTCTGCAGTTTCCAAATATAAATTCCTGTTGTACAAATACTCAGAGCTGTGTCTGCACACATGGCACTGCATTTTGTACTACTAACCTTCATTTCACTCATTTCTCTTTAGTCTTCAGGGCTATTCAGATCTTCCTGCATTATATTCTGATTCTCATCTATATTGCTACCTCCCAACTTTATCTTTGTCTTGAAAGTGTTCCTGAGCGCTCAAAGCATTTTTCAGTCTCAGCCTTTAATTTTACCCAGGGAAAATGAGATTCTCTGCTATTTTTTCATGATGGGTCTCACTTTACTCTTTGAGTATTATTACCAATTTCATTTAAATAATTTGGAGGGTAAACCAGCACTTACCATGAATGTGTCTGGATATGACTTGGAATGTATAAGGTGCAATGCATATCTGGTTTACAGGCTAATCAAGAATTTGCCAAGTACCTGTGTTTTGAATCAGAATTATTCCTTCTGTGATGTACATCTGTTTATAAGCTGCTCTTTGACCAAAAAGCGTAGATATATACACAGAAAAAACACAGCGGTTGAGATCATGTTTCCTTGCAAGCTAAAGCTTACAAGAAGCATTACTGGAACAAGATTCAGCCACTTTTTTTGTTGGTAGAAAAAAAGACAGTATTTATGATGTGTGTAACTATGTTAGAAGCTGATCTGAATTCATTTAACCTGGGGCCGCTAACAATAATGTAGTTGAAATAATTTTAATTATTATCATTCATATTGGAGACAGAGTCGAATATTTTTTTCATTAAAATCTGTGGCTTGTTAAACGAATGAAGCCAGGCATCTTCAAACCAAATGTCATTAAAATGAATAGGCCATCCTTTATAAAGAGATGCAACATAGAATATACTTACACTTTCTTGGCATTGTGCTAATAAATCAGGGTCAAATACTAATTTACATGTAACCTAATCATGTGCTTCATGACTGACAATGTTTGTACAATGTCTTTTGGGCTTGGGTGGAAGGAAGGCATGTAGCACCTGTAGATACATGCACTCGAAGATTACAGCCACCCTCTATTTTCAGTGCAGGCACTCCTGCCTTTTGGTTACCTATCAGGCTTTATTTGCATTCAGAACAATCATTTGTTCTGACTGTTGCTTTAACTTGTGCTTTCCTGTAGGATGCAGGTGTCTGTAGGCTTCTCATTTTCCCTGGGGCTGCAGGGTGCTGCGAGGGCCAGCCGCTCGGCAAGGGCTAGGGGGCCGGGAGCTGAGAGGGATCCCAGGCCGGCAGGATGGGCTGGGGAGGACCGGTGATGGTCAACAGTTCAGCCTACCACCCAGCCATGGCCAGGTGGGTCCATAGTGACCATAGCAGGTCCGGGGTCAAGCCATGAAGCCAGTCCAGGGGTTGAGACTGAGTGAGGGTGGCCTCAGCGGGCACCTGGCAAGGTAGTGGCGTGGCTCTACCACCGCTGCCATGGAGCTCTGTGGTAGATGAAAAGATATTGTTCAGTGTGAAAAAATGCCCCTAGAGGGCAGATAAACCAATGGCACAGTTACGTTATTCAGTGAAATCAGTAGGATGAGATTGCTGTCTGTTATTCAGGCTAAGAAGATTAATTGGATCCTGACTGGCTATTCTTCCCTTCGAGATGGGCCCAAAGTAAAAACAGCCAACAGAAATGTTGCAATTTTGCCATCACCAAATTTGGATGCTCAATTACCTCTCTTGTTTTTTGAGAAATCGTTTCCTAGGTTTGCAACAAGGTAAGCATCTTAAATGCTAAGTGAGGTCTTGTGGTTCCAGGGTTTTCCCAAATGCCAGATAAGAACAAAAGAGGGGAAGGCAGACTGACTTGATTGCAGCAGGGTGGCTATATGTTGAAGAAAATTACTAAAAACTCTGCAGTTCAGCACAAAGAAAACAATAAGGAGGCCAAGATACAAACAGAGAAGTACTCCTACCTTTTCTCAGTTTCCTGCTATGAAAGGAAGCTATTTATTAAACAGGGGCGAGCGGAGAAGGGGGTTGGAGCTGCAAGCATGCAAACTGCCTCTGGCTTTTTCATTCCTGCTGTGTTGAGAGAAAAAGGACTTTGTGCACACTGCTTGTTAATAAACAGGAGAGCATCAAAGATACCTGACTCCACCTATTCCTCCTCCCAACAGAAATAAGCAGCAGGACCTTTAATGTTGGCTAATTGCTGGGGCCAAAAGGGGCAGCAACATTTATGTCTCCTGTCTTGATATCTGCTTGCATTACTGAAAACTTTTTCCATATACTGTACTTGAAAGAAATGTAAGTGCTTTAAGGAAAAGAACCTTTGCTCTTCCATCTTTCCCCTCACTGCTGCTTTTATTCAGACATGGATTATCTTGTATGAAAAAAAAACCCAATTATTTTAAAACATTCCTCCAGTCTTATTTAAATATTTGCATTTCCAAGAAGATGGAATGTCTTGCTGAGGACTCCTATCATAAGCATATGTATGAGCTCAAGTATGTTTTACTTTTACGAATTAAAGTTCTTCCCAAACATCCATGGGGAAGAAATAAGGCTACACATATTTTCAAATGACAGAATCAGATATTAACAGATTAATGTGCAATTAGAACTAGCAAATTTATAAATGTTTTCCCCACTACTAACCAAGTAAAGAACAAAATATTTTAAAAAGAAAAGGAATCACTCTACGCCAAGCATAAAAAGAAGGCTGACATAAACTCATTTGAAAAATATGACAATTTCTATAAAAAGTACAGAAAGAGCCTTAAGAGAAAGAAACCTTTGGATGATTCCTATTAAATAGAAAATTAACTAAATTAAATGCTATATGGAATACACTTAATTCCTATGAGAAATACATTTTGACCAAGCTATTTTCTTTTGCTGGGTTTCATCTCAGCTAACTTTATCTATTTAAGACTGGATAGTATCTAGTGCAGAACAAGTTGCTAACTTTCCCTCGTTAGTTGTCTGGAGAGGAGTTGGTGACTCTGGAGGGCACTTCTGCCCAACCTCTTTCTTTTCTTTCTATTCGGTCTAGTTTGGTTATGGGTACTGTTTGGCTAGCTGGGTGGTAGTGATTCAGATTTTGAATCACTAATGAAAYGTGTGCTAGGCAGATGAAGTACCAGAAAGATTATTTTGCCTCTCACTTACTGGCTGGCCAAATAAAAGGCTTTGGGGAGGTCTATTATATTAAGAATACTAGGATATATCTTGCTTTCCATGTATTTCATAAGATCCTGCTCTCCACTTCTACTAGTGTTAATTTGAAGCACATGTATTAAGAGGAAAATACACCCTTGCCGCTTTCAAGCTTCAATTTGGAGTAATTGAAAAGCACTTGGTCTTTAAATACGAAATTCCTTGGTTTCTGAAGCATTATTATTCTTCTTTAGAGGAAGAAATAGAACATAAGATGTGCTTGTTCTATAATTGGACTCTTTTTCTAGTATTTATTTTACTGAGAGACTTTTGTTTTCCTTGTCTCTTGTTCTGTTCTCAAAAGCATATGATAATCTCACTTTGCTCTCCTACTGCTATTGTTTTCAAGTGGCTGCAGTTATAAGTAGCTAACCTGCTGAGACATAGTTTATTTAATACCTGAAGCTGTCTTGGGGACCAGACTTTCATACAGAACGCAAACAATTGTGGATGGGGGAAGGGATACAGAACTAGAGACCTAGCCAAACCTTCAGAAGATGAAGAAGGTTGTTTGGCTTAAGGTATGGCAAGGACTAATGACCAAAACCCTTTGGGAAAAAATTGGGAAAAAATAGAAAAATTAGGAATTATTTTAAATGATTCTTCTGATTGCTCAGTAGTTTTGTTAATTAGGTTCCTTATAAAACAAGGAAATACATATAAACAAATGTTGGACATTTATATTCTTTGGTAATAGACTTCCTGATGGTATGAGAAACTAAAATGAAAAAGGGGGAAGAAGCAGCCCCTACCAAGGATGTCTGACTTTTCAGTTTCAGTTGGCTGAACATATATGGGAATATTTAAAAACTTTTTTCCAGTTTGAGATCACCATTTTTGCTCATTTTAAATGCCAGAAGTCCCCTCTGTCCTCAGTGTCATTGGCTACTCTAGCAGTTGCCTCAGCTGAGGATGGAGACTCGGAGAGTCCAAAGAGTCTAGGCCATAATCTGGCACAAAGAATATTTCCAGATGACGTCAGGGCAGAAATGTCTGTTTTCTATACATGAGCTCATGCAACTACAGCGTACTTTTGCTAATGAGGCATTTTTTCACAGTGGTTGATTCCAATGAAGATTTTGTCCCTTTGTGCTACTGAGATCAGAATTGCCAATTTCAACATTTCAAAACCTGTAAATGAAGCTCCAGTTATCATCAGATCAATTTAAAAGTAATGATGCTTTACAGATTTTCATTCCTTCACAGAATCACAGAATCACAGAATCGCTGAGGTTGGAAGGGACCTCTGGAGATCATCTAGTCCAACCCCCCTGCTCAAGCAGGGTCACCTAGAGCACATTGCACAGGATTGCATCCAGGCGGCTTTTGAATATCTCCAGAGAAGGAGACTCCACCACCTCTCTGGGCAACCTGTTCCAGTGCTCTGTCACCCTCACAGTGAAAAAGTTTTTCCTCATGTTAAGATGGAAGTGTCTGTGTTTCAGTTTGTGCCCATTGCCTCGCATCCTGTCGCTCGGCACCACTGAAAAGAGTCTGGCCCCATCCTCTCGACACCCTCCCTTCAGATACTTGTACACATTGATAAGATCTCCTCTCAGCCTTCTCTTCTCCAAGCTAAACAGGCCCAGCTCTCTCAGCATCTCCTCATAAGAGAGATGTTCCAGTCCCCTAATCATCTTTGTGGCCCTTCGCTGGACTTGCTCCAGTAGTGCCACATCCCTCTTGTACTGGGGAGCCCAGAACTGGACACAGTACTCCAGATGTGGCCTCACCAGGGCTGAGTAGAGGGGGAGAATCACGTCCCTCGACCTGCTGGCAACACTCTTCCTGATGCACCCCAGCATACCATTGGCCTTCTTGGCCACAAGGGCACATTGCTGCCTCATGCTTAACTTGGTGTCCACCAGCACTCCAGGTCCTTCTCTGCAGAGCTGCTTTCCAGCAGGTCAACCCCCAACCTGTACTGGTGCATGGGGTTATTCCTCCCTAGGTGCAGGACCCTGCACTTGCCTTTGTTGAACTTCATGAGGTTCCTCTCTGCCCACCTCTCCAGCCTGTCCAAGTCTCTTTGAATGGCAGCACAGCCCTCTGGTGTATCAGCCACTCCTCCCAGTTTTGTATCGTCAGCAAACTTGCTGAGGGTGCACTCTGTCCCTTCATCCAGGTCATTGATGAAGAAGAACAAGAATGGAGCCAGTACTGACCCCTGGGGGACACCGCTAGCTACAGGCCTCCAACTAGACTCTGTGCCACTGATCACAACCCTCTGAGCTCTGCCATTCAGCCAGTTCTCAATCCACCTCACTGTCCACTCATCTAACCCACACTTCCTGAGCTTGTCTATGAGGATGCTATGGGAGACAGTGTCAAAAGCCTTGCTGAAGTCTAGGTAGACAACATCCACTGCTCTCCCCTCATCTACCCARGCAGTCATTCCATCATAGAAGGCTATCAGATTGGTTAGGCATGATTTCCCCTTGGTGAAGCCATGCTGACTACTCCTGATCACCTTCTTGTCCTCCACATGCGTGGAGATGGCTTCCAGGATGAGCTGCTYCATCACCTTTCCCTTCTTTGTTGTCTGATTGCTAAACTGTCAAGATAAATTTAAACATGTATTCAAACTTTTCTCCRTATCTAGGAAGCATAGGAGCTTTCCCTTTTTGAAATGAAAGCCAAGATTCCAGACGGCTTCAGGAGGTATGACTAT
The DNA here is from genome assembly GCF_003343035.1 of Apteryx rowi. NCBI lineage: Eukaryota > Metazoa > Chordata > Aves > Apterygiformes > Apterygidae > Apteryx > Apteryx rowi. Next base: position 6,264 of record NW_020451030.1, on the reverse strand, counting down.
AAGAAAAACTTTGCAAAGAAATACAGAGGTGCAGGCAGCATTGATCCCCTTCCAATCCACTTTCAGAGGCTCCACCTGCCCTAGAGATGTCACAGTCTGAATATATAAGAAATGAATTGCTTTTGTTTCTAAATGAGAAACTGAGGCACAGAGTGGGAAAAGCTCCCATTTGTTAATGCATTTAGGCATATTTAATTTCACAGTATCAGTAATTTCAGTTCCATTAATCAAAACACATATGAGCTTGATTTTAATTATGTTCTTAAAACCCATTGACTTCACTAAGATTCCTCAGGCCACACGGCAATGCGGTAGTTTTTTCTCTGAACCAGAATCTGTGTCCTAGGTTCAGGACACATAATTTTAGGCATGTTGAGTAAGGCCCTGAAATGGACTGTCTTTGCTGCTCAATAAAAAGAGATAAGCACTAAAAGATGTTAGATGCGTCTCAGTAAAATGCTGAACAGTTGTACAGGACAAATGTATTCCTGAGGGGTTTGTCTATGGTCACATATGTAGGGTGTGATGGTTTGGAGATGCCATTCCAAGAGGAATGCATTATCTTTCACTGCATTATTTCCAGACAGGACAGATCCACAAGGCTGTGGAGATGGTGGCTCTTCTCGGTGCAGGACATGGGAAGGGAGTTGTGGTGAGAGGAGGAGGCAATAACAGGAACTATCTCAGAGGGAGCAGGACTGCAGGATGAAACCCTTTTAAGGAAGAATGATTTAATAACCTCTTCTGATTTAAAACAGATTCTTCATTCAGGTTTTGAATTATGCAAATCAATATGGGGCTCTGGCACAGTGTGGGTAATACAACATGATTCTGAGTATCTAGCCACACTATGAGAACACTAGCTTTATAACACAAAGTGATTCGCTAACTACTCTGAAGGAGAACCAATTTAGAAATACACTGAGTATGTTTGGGTTTATTTGAAGATGTTAGTGAGTCCTCATCCTCTAAAATATACCAAGCTCCTATTTATTCTTTTTAGGTCTGAGTGACTAGTAAAGTGAGAAAGTCCAGAAACCCTCCAGTGGGTATCCCATTATGATTTTTTCCACACATCACATGTAAATATATTTTTTAATAAAATTTCCTAATTTTCTTTTTTCTTTTCTTTTTATTGTCAGTAAAAGTTCAAAAAGAAAACACTGTCTCTTGAAGGGTGTGCAAATACCTGCGTTTGTGAGACCGACTGTACGCATTGTAGGAGAAAAGATTTAACGTGGAATAATTATTAAATTTAAAAATAATACATTGAATAATTCATGTCTTTTCAGATTTTTAAAAAAACACACTTAACAAGCACTTAAGAGTGCATCAGATTTCATTAATAGCCTTATGATTTAATGCTTCAACCAAGAGTTCTTAGACCATACCTATTTCAGCAAGGAAAATGGACAAGGTCTAAATGAGATGCCTTTACACCAATGCAGAGTGTTGGTAAAAAAAATGGAAGAACTGTATGTACTATACAGATGTCATACAAATATAACAGGATAACAGATCCATGGTAGAATAGCAGTTATGACTGGATTGGTTTTGTTAAAGGGTTTTTGGTTTTTCCTTTTCAGGAACAAAAGAGAAATAAAAATTAAGCTATCATAATAATGTTATAGATGCTTATGAATTAGGAAATGGTTGTACAGACAAAACAACATCTGGTTAAGTCAAAATTGCTTTGAGGAAGAATTGTAAAAAAAAGTCTTAAGGATTAGAGGTCTTACGTGGCATCCAAGGGCTGGATGTGAACCTGAACAGAGATCTCTGAAATATGGCTAGAAAGAAATACTGGTGGGAATTGTGTAATGATGGGAGATTTCAACACCACACATACAAACCAGAGAACAAATAGAATGGAAAAGAATGATAGAGTCAAGTTATTTCTGGAAATGTTGGTTCAATAATGTATTCCTATACACACTAAGTGAGTAAGAAATGGTACTGTTCAAGACTGGGGGTTTTAGGGAGTAAGAGAGAATGTTATATAATGTTTTAAAATACATTTTTAGAATAAGTACTAAAAGGTTGGCTTGCTTTGTATATATTAATATATGAGTAAAACAATTTTTGTCTAAGACTCTCAGTTTCAAAAGAGCAAGCCTGAAAAATTAAAGATACTAGATTATGAATTTAGACTGTACAGCACAGGGCCTCTAATATATTGTTGGTTTGGAATTTCTTTAAATCAAAATTGCAAAAGGTCTTTAGAATTTGTACCTCAAGTAAAGAAAAAAACTGCAAATGAAGAGTCTAGCTCTAACAGGATAAACTACTACCTCTGAAAAGACATTAGGAATAATCAGGAATAGAAAAAGGAATAGAATAGGAATGAAAACATCTGAAAACTCAGGAAGGAGAAGACTGGGACTTGTCTCAGGTCAAGCTAGGTTTGGTATTGCATATGAAATTAAAGTAAATAGAAAAATAAAGTTTAAAATTGGGTAAATAAAAAAAGAAGAGCATAATACTACATAATGAAAGGCTGAGAGAGTATAATGGAAATCTCCTCCTCCTTCCTTGTTGTTACTTTACCATGGCAAAATGCTTATGGTTACTGTTGGAAAGATGATATTGAGGGAAGCTGACCTCTGGTCTGACCCAGTATGCTTTTTTCTATATTTTTAAGAAGCAAAATGAGGAAGGAAATTCTGTTCAATAAGTGTGGTGTTGAGAGTAAATAAGATTTAGTCATTCCTCTCTGCCCTCTTCCCCAGATGCTTCAGTTTTAAGCAAATGCCATGATATTCACTACAGAGGTGAAGGCAGGTGATTATGCTTAGAAATAGAAATTACCACAAGCAGAGTAGAAGCCTCACTCATGAAATGCGATATGCTCACATCAGACAATCACCATCCTAGAATCAGGAAAAAAAGTTTGTATGAAATCACAGGTCTTGATACCAAGTTTTTTTAAATTAATCTGTCAAATGTCGGGTCATGCTGCATGGCTGGAGAACTGCATATTTCAAAAATGGAAAATATTGAGCAACATCAGCAAAAGTAGAATGATCTCAGTTGTAAGCCAGTCTTTAGAATAAATTTGGAAAGAAAGACTAACTAATAACATGAAAGTAAATGAGACAAAAATGTAACATAGATTTACCAAGGGTAGATAATGCCAGACTAACATGATCTCTTTCTTTGATAAGAGAACTGATTTTCTAGACAAAGAATTAATGTATCTGTCATTCACTAAAGTACATGCTGTGATGCCAGTTAGTAAGTCTGGAGGAGATGAGCACAAAAATGTAAGAAAGTTAAGGGGGAGTGGATAACCGCTTGTGCCAAAAGAGGAAGCATGAAGCTAGGGAAGGATTACCAACAGTATCCCTAAATCTTATTTTAGATTCTTTAGAATCTGATCTTATTTGATAATTTCTTAATGATGTAGGTGGAAATTAGAGGAGTGTACCAATTAAACTTATGGATAACACAGTTTGAGCATAAAAAAACAAACAAGCATACATTTGACATCAGTGCAATGAGTCTGGGAACTAGAGAAAAGCTTGTAAATAAACATTAAAGGTTCTGAACAGCCTTTTAGCAGGAACAGGAAAGAAGACTGATTTTTAAGACAGAGATAGGTGAGTTTTCAAAGACAGATTACACAATGTGATTGCCTACAACAGCAAACTATTGTTCTTGACAATCGAGCAAGTCCCTCCCAGCCTCATGTTTCTAGACTAAAAGTTAAAAATCAATAGTGGTTTCAGGAGATCCATAACAGTCAGATTCTCATTCAAGGAATCTCTCTCTAACCAGTAGAAGTTTCAGAGAAAAAAAAACAAACAACAACAAACCCTTTCCAAGATTGCTGCTGCCTTACTAATTTGCTGTAATTAATTGCAAGGAGCTGCCATCCCTTGTAGTGAAATCCCCCTGAGAGCCTCTGGCTGCAGACAGCTGCCCTGCCTCCCACTCTCACACACAGAACAGAAGCTTAGCCAAGATAAATTAACATAAAGCATCCTCTAAGTTCATATATTAACCAACGCATCGGTAACTACTCTTCTGCAGTAGCTAGCGGAGTGGGACTATCTATTTAAAATAAAGCTTACAAAACCTTTATGAGGGTTCTGATTCATACAGACTGAGAAATAACACAGAGGTATGACTCTGCAGCCAATTTGCTATTTGAATTCTCAGATTTGCATGCTCTTCTTTTTAACTTCTATGCATTTAAGACTATTTTCATACCTCCTACTTTTCATAATCAAAATATTCCGATATACAAAACTTTTTGAACCATGTTGTCAGCAACTACACACCAAAACAGTGTTTATCTCAAATCATTGCAATTTATTCTTTAGCCTAAGCTAGCCATGTAAGCTCCTTCTATATCTGGTGAAAGGAGCCGTGTGCTTTATCGTGAGACAGGTGTCTCAGGTAGGTGGGATAAATTGCATTCTGTGAGTGCCTGTCCCTGTCTATCTGCCATTTAGAGAGTCTAGATGTCTAAGATGTCTAACTTTAGATTACTAATGTTGGGTGAAATGGCAAGCGCATTCTGAGGGTATTTACACAGATTTAATGCACAGAGGGAGGCTGAGCTTTCTATACTTCCTCTAGAGTCAGTGCGCTGGTTCCTGCAGCAGGTGAGGCAATGCGGGAGGATCCTAACTTTAGCCTGATTAGTTGCTCATTTTTAGTGACATTAACCTGTGACAACTGGCAGGAAGAACTGCACTCCACCCAGCATGCCATGAGTGGAAAGTGGCAGGTAAAGTAGATCAGTCAGCCCTTTTTTCCTTTTCAAAATGCATTTGCTCTAACAGAGTTTATTCAAGGAAAAAAAAAAAAAAAAAAAGATCCAGGGTGAGAGCCCTGGGCAAAGCAGCTCCCAGATGACAGGACCCCCCCTTTGAGCTTCCTMCAGTTTTTTCTCCAAGATCTCCAAGGTTGATTGAGGTGTCTCAAAGAGCTCTCTCTTATCAGCCAGCCAGTCTTGCTGGTGACGCAAATGTGACCTCCAACTCCCCCCCCCCGAGAAAGTCTAACTTAAGTTCCTAAGAGTTAAAACCAGTACTTGGTATTTTGATAAATACTGCAAGCTCCTTTTCCATTTTAGGCAGGGGCAAATGGGAGCCTTTTTGTGCGCCTTGGAAGGTGTGTGCTTCCCAATGGCATTGGCCCAATAGATCTTTGAATCTTCCCTGCTTTACAAGAAAGGGAGCTGTGTTTCTCCAGATGCAAATGTGGGATATCATTTATGGTCTGACAACAGTGCTGACATTAGAGTTTTTACAAAATTATGAGTAATTATCATTATATGCCATGGGGATAGTATTTTTCTAGTTTTCCAGTTCTCAAAAATAATTGGATAATTTAGTTTTAAACTTTAAAAAACAAATTACTGTGGAACAGTAAAGCTATCTGAAAAACCTGATAGAAGATAACTCCTGAAAGTTGTTAGACTGAAATTAGGCAGTTTGGATGGAAACTTACACAGCAGTAACCAGGGTTTTCCATCCCACTCGTTCTATAATTGTTATATTATTCTGCAGATGATTCAGCAGTGCACTTACATAAAACATGGTATACACCTGTATTAACATATTCTTTTCCTACCAAATTAATTCTCTGTTCCCCTGCTGCGTGCAATATTTGTCCCCTATTGGAGGTGTCAGGAGATGGCTCCCTTTCCCAAAGCACAGCAGCCATTCTGTAGAATGAAATAAAGACAAAGAACTTTTGCCTGAAAACTGTCCTAGCTTTAAGGAGATCCCAAATAGCTTTCTAAGCTACTTTCTTTATTACAGCCAAATATTTATCCAAGTATAATTAACCCCTCTACCAACATCATCCTTTGCATTTTTAATAAAAAATATTACTGGCTTTCTCTGTCTATCATAAAGGAGTAGAAGTAGCCCATTCTCAACATTATTCCTTAGCAAATCTCCTTGGAGATTACATCACACTGCCTTAGAGCAGGTTAACTGCACTGAATCCCATAATCCATACTTTTTTTTTTTAATGTGCATTTCTTAGATTAACTGTAGATTGGGCTCACAGCACTCACCCCATGCTGAAGAAGAACTATATTTGGGATATCTGGGCATGGACGGGGCATTAGGTTTTTTACCCTTTCATTAAGATGCTGAGTTTTGGCTTAAATTCTCCTCACTCAGAAAAGGCCTCATGAGGTAATCTAACAGGTAGCCGTGTGGACGATGGAGCCATGGGGGCCTGAGCTTCAGCTGGGGTAACTGTTTGACAAGCAGTATCACAGAATCACAGAATCACAGAATC
>NW_020451029.1:271231-398023 GCF_003343035.1 Apteryx rowi | reverse complement strand
CTTCTCGGATGCTGCGCAGCCTACTGACCTCCTCCCGTAACTCCCTTACCTGACGACACAACTCGCCAACAGCAGCACACCTCCTGCAGGAGAGCTGGCTGCCAGCCCAGGCCTCCCGGAGAGGCCCCAAGCRCTCCCTGCAGCCTGAGACCTGTAGAGCCGCATCTACTGTCAGAGGGTCGGTCTGGGTCCAAGCCTCTGACACAGCAACTCCAACAGCCGCTGGGGAACGCACTGTGCGGCGTGTCACGACCATACTTGAGGAAACCTACACCACAGTGAACAGAAACGAAGGTACCTTTGCGCGCCCTTCTGCGCAAACTGCTGCGCAAACTGCTGCGCAAACTGCTGCGTCTGTTCGCTGCCTCTGTTAGCTGCGATCTGCCTTGCTTACGGGAATTAAATGTACTCAAACATAAGAAAATTTCAGAAGCTTGACAAACAATGAACTCTACAGAACTGAATCATTTCAACAGCTCAGGAATTTAGGACTGATTTAATCTTGCTGATATATGTCACTTGACCTTTTAGACATCTCTTACACCGCTAATTGTTTTATTGGAAACTGGAAAACTGTACTTCTGCTTAAAGAATTGCCAAGAGCAAACATTGCTTAGGATTTCTGTGCCAAAGACAGATTTTAAAGGTGGGGAGGGGGGTAGGAATTCAGGCTACTTAATTTGCAATTGACTCAGAAAATAATTCAATAGGGTGGAGTGTATCTTAGATCTCCTGATTGGGTCATCTTTTGTAATACTCATCAGAACTTCAATAAATCTCCTCAATTCTGTCTAATTTGAAAATCTCTCTTTGCCCATAATAAACTGCACACAGATCATCACAATCATCTGGAAAGGTCTTATGGTTTCTGTAACTAAATGTACATTTCTAACTATGYAGTTTTACAAATGATATTGTAAACTTCCGAAACTGTATCCGGACTTTATCCCTTATTGACATTACATCTGCCATGTGGCAAAGCTGTTTGATGCGGCAGAGAAGAAATGAATAGAATCCTTGCATTTTTACATACAGGAAGAGAACAAGCAGTTCAGAAACAACTTGATGGCTAGACATGGTTTTGCTCTCCCCCTTAGAAAGAATGTTTAATCTGTTCAAGAAATTTGCATCCTGACGAACACCGCCAGTGGGATGACGAGAGCATTCGAAGGCAGCCTCAAATGGGTTTCTTCTTGTGCCATGAAGCCCAAAAAAGGGAAGAGAAATCTCCTCTTATTCCCTTAAGGGCACAGATCAGTCTGCCAATGTATCCCTCTACCTACAGTTTTTGAAAACACTGAGGGCACTTTAATGATGGAGTGAAAAGCTGCACAGGGGGTGAAGGCAGCTCATGGGAATACAGCCAGAACGCAGCCCACATGCAATGTCGGAGAGTGCCAGTCCCAGGACAGACTCTCTCAGAGCCGCCTGGGAGCTCCCTAGCAGGTCCTGCTTCCCCAGCTCTTCTTCCTCCTCAACTGTGAGACAAGTTGTACATTCAGTATTATCTCTACTCTTTGCTCAGAGTAAAACTTTTATACAAGAGTACTATGAAATCTCCCCACAGTTCACAATATTCCAGTTATTAACATTTTTATTATTTGTGCAGTGCATCATCATTCCCTGTTAGTGGGGCAATCTGTGTCTCCTTAGAAACTTTGCTGTGGTGCTCCTCTCTCAGCTCGCTTTCCCTGTTTCCTCTTACCTCCCATTATGCCTTCCCTCTATTTATCCTTCCCCATTTTCTTCACAGCTTTCATTCCAGTTCCCATCCCCTCTTAAGGTTTTGCCTTCATTCCCTTTTGGAGGGCTATCAGGATTAAATAGCAAACACTGCTGTTGCTGCTCTTGACAACTGTTGAAATGTTTTCAGTAGGCTTCAGAACAAACAACCCAAATGAGAGTAATGAAGATAAGGAATAAGTCACTCCTGCACAGGCACAGCAAAGTTCATATAGACTTAGACACAGTAATGCATTTTGATTCACATTTTCAGTGTTTTCCTCATACCCCTATCAGCTAAAACACACTGCCATTAACAATGAGTTCAGCTCTGCAGGATCCAAATATATCTCATGGGACAAACAAAATCATCAGAAAAACAAGTGCCAGGCTGCACATCCATTGTTCTCTAGTCCTTGTTAAGCAGCTGAAAAACAGGATTGGAATTTGGAAGATCTGTGTGCTAGTCCTGGCTCAGCCTATGTTGGGTGCTCCATCACATGCTCAGAGTTTTCCAGCTTGAGCTTTAAGAAAGCAAGTTCAGGCTTACAGAGGTGCTAGGTAGAGATGTCAGTGACTGCAGTGGTAGTTGAGGGTTTTCAACCTCTCAGAAAAATAGAGTAAGCAGCAGATGYCCAAGGTATCAGCCAAAACTAGAGGATGCTTGCCACAATCCCTGTAGGCATGGCCTGACCATGCCTTTGGAGACTCCATCATTCCCTCTTGCCCCATGCCATGATCTTTTTTTGCCACCATTCCTACTTTTTCTACCAGTTTCTTCTCTTTCTCCTACGACAAAGTCAAACCCCATCTCTGTTCTCATTCACCACAAGCAAAAGGCTCTATATCCAGCCCATTTCTCTCCAAGCCAGGGCCAGCACTTTACCCTTGAGTCCTGGCCTCAGGTGACCAGTGTCTTCTGCTCAACTCATCGCAGGAGTTGCCAGTTCTAGGTGTTGGGATAGCATTATCTTCTATCACACTGGAAGCGAGGATGCATTCATAGGCTTTTATGAAACAGAGATTCAAAAGCTTCTTCAAAGCACTAATTTTACTACCACAATTACAATCCTGAAATGCCAAGTTTCTCCCTTTCCCTCTATTTACTTAAGACTCCTTATGGATTCAGCACCATTGATACAGCAGTAATTTTTCCTCACTCATCAGTAATGAAAGCAACTGTCAGTATCCAGAAAGCATCCTCCCAAAACCACCACAGAACTGGGTAATGCTGAGCTCTATGTCACACAGCTGAGCAGAGTGCTCAAACTGCACAGTAGGCTTCAGTTTGCATTAATGCAGTGTTTAAAACYACCCAGTCTATAACTTTGGCTTCTGTACTACATTCAGCATATATATGCCAGGTCAACAGCACAGTAATGAATCATGTAGGATATTAAGCATATAATTTTAACTAAGGAGAAAGCAAACTGCATACTAACCTACAGTAACCAATAAATCAGGATACTGATTACAGTGTGCATGTGTTTGTATGCGTGTGTGTGTCCTTTGCTTCCAGAAGGGAAAAAAGAAAGATATTATTCATTGGTATAAATGTACCTAATAGTTTCGCCAGATTCTGTGCCCCAACCCAATTTCAGCCAAGATCAAAACTCTTCCTGGTTTGACTAGGGTAAGGGGTAAGAGACTCTGCATCCCCTACTCCACAGAAGAAAGGACTTCAGGCAACCAAAATCCAGGATACTACAAGTAAATACCATAAATAAAACCCTACCTCTGATTTATTGTGCTCATCAGTCCACATCATTACTAACACACTGCAATGATTTTAGAGGTCTGCCATAGATCCATTAGATAATGCCTGCTCATCCAAGAAACTATTAAAAGTTAGATTTTTATAATGACACATCATGCAAAACTACACACTTTATCTTCAGAGAGTTATCTTTTCCAACTCACCGTAACTTCTGCTAGAGTAGTCATTTAGGGTCCTAAGTTAACCAGATTTGCCAAAACCAACCAAACAAAGAAAAACACAAAAAGAAATCATGCTATTCCCATGTAGGAAGTAACCAGAAGTTCAGGTAATAGCAGAAATGACTGATTATGGAATGTGTTACAACAGAGGCACTCACATTCAGTGCACCACCACACAAAAATACTCACAATAAATCCAAGCTTTTTGTAGTCTCGAGTATACATAGATTTGCGTTTCTCAATACTGCCACTGCTGTTGTTAGGTTCAGATTCTGCATCGAATGCAATTCTTCGGAGTTCAAATATAATATCCCGTTGAGCCTAAGTTAAAATAAGTTAAAAAATGGTTAAAATAACACCCTTCTCACTTTGAATAGCAAGACAATGCCACAAAGGTTGTTTTAAAACACTGCATTTCCTCCACTGCCCAACCTTTCTTTATCTAAACTCCCCACTTCTTACTCAGAAAGACAGTCAGCAAGAGCGACTTTGGGGCTCCCATTTTCCAAAGTCTTCACATTTGTGGGGTTCACATGCAGATGCTCAAGGGCTGACTTCCAGAAGCTGGACCCATGTTAACAAGGTCACTAACTGCAGACTTAATTTTAACCATATGCATGAAACCACAGAAGCCAAGGGATGACACACGTTTCAAATTAAGCCAGTGCTTAAGCACTTTGCTGCCTTAAATCAAATGGCTCAGCACTCTGCATTCCTCTCAGTAACTGTACATTTTTGCTGTCACGAGAATGGGCAGTAGAGGGATTACTGCAGTTACACATCACTAGGAACATACTCAGACAGTGATAACCATTCTGCTATCAATACTAACAATGCTGTATTGGTCATGTGTGCTGTGCCATAACCACACACCCATTCTCCTGAGTCAGAAACTTTCCTGCCTCAAGCTAGAAAGACAGGAAGGGCAAAATCCTAAGCGTAATGTTGYTTAAGTTTACAACCACCTTGCTCTCCCCCTCTCCTTTCCTCCATATTACTATTTCATCTTAACACAAGTCCCTGTTAAAAATGAAATCAAATTTCCCTTTGTACTGGGCCTGAAAAAGGAACCACAAAAATTAAAGAAACAAAACACTTCCTCTATGGCTCCTCAACTCTATATTTAAAAGTTTTTAGGGCAGTATGTGTCTAGTTGTGTGCAATGAAGAGTACTAAAACTAGTGTCTGAACACAGTAAACAATAAAATGAACAATTACTATATAGGTTGACAGCAACAAAAATGAGTTTGATTATAATACCAATTAACTGCAATGCTGGTATGTCAGATAGAGCTAAAGTGAATGTGTAAATGAAAACTATAGAAGTAATTTTAGGAAGCATTATACAGCTGTGTTGGTTCTGAAAAGTATACAAAACAAACAAATGCTGGGCTGCTGTTTACAGAGTTTTAGCTCAGGATGACACCAAATTCAATTAATGGAAATACATGCTAAGGAGAAAGATCTGGCCATTTTGCTGTTGCACTTTTACACAAGTAATGCAATAGTCAGTTCATCATCTTCATCTTTTAACAATCAGAAAACATAACCCAGCTTTGAATCCCCTAAAAAAATATGCAAGTATTCCTGGTACTGTCTTTTCCTCCCTAAAGAGCTTTAAGCATAGCAATGAGTAGTTGTCCTCTTCCTGTTCTGACCAGATCATGACAGATGCTCACCTGATCCTGTGGATCCATTTTTGTCATCATTCTGTCTTCCAGAAGGTTAAAGGTAAGCACTTGCAGAACATAAAGCTGATGTGCCATTTCATTATTGATGGCTCTCTGTGCCCTGATAACATGCTGTAAAAGGAAGATCGATTCAAGTGAATACCACCGTAACAGAAACTCCCATCAGGTGGGCTCAGATGTTTCCACTGCTGTATGTATGTGTTTGATACACAATAGCGTATGCACACTCCAGAAAAAAATTAAAGCAAGATCAATGACAGTGATTTAGGTATACCAATGATTTATGGGCTGCATTAAGAAACTTTCTAAGGGACAAGGCTTAATAAGAATGCACTGAAGTTTTCTCCTTCTAGCCACTAGCTAGAGCATGTGCATATGTGAATAGTGGCGAAAAATCAGCGGTAAGGTAGTCACTGAGGAAAATGCAACTCCTTACCAAGAACATTAGAGCTCTGTATTAAAAAGTGGGTGTATTAAGAAAATAGTTAAAAGAGTAGCTGTCTGAGCAAGAGAGCATTCAAGCTGGCAACACAACCTGCTCATGCAGCRATATAATAGGGCTACTGCAGTAGTCAACATCACATCACAGTCCTACCTCTACCAGACGATTTCATTCTACATGAGGAGAATGACTTAGAAACACATTAGAATCCAATGCCCCGTATATGCAACACAGAACTACCCCAGGCACAAAGCAGACATCAGASTGATGGACAATTTTTAAATCTCTGGTTTGCCCCCAAATACCAAGGAATTCTATAGGGGAAACAAACACAGATCACTAAACATAGCTGTGCATATGTACAGGAAGTCATTAGGTAGAAGAGAGATAACAACTAATATAGTACAGCTCCAAGGGAGAAAGAATCTCTCTGCTGAAAGGCACTGGAGCATTTTATGATGGTAAATGAACACCCAAGAATGTTATCCATATGCTTATACTAAATTCTTATGAACACAATCAGTATAAAGACATAGCTTCTGAAATAAAAGTTCCCTGTTTTTTTGTATGCTGACCTTTGAAATGGTGTTCGTGAGAAGGTAAGCGAGATTCCCCTCTCCCTTTTTTTTTTTTTTTTTTTTTTTAAAGGACTGCCTAGTATCTCATAACAGATACTGAACTCGTCCCTTTTTAAAAGCCCTTTCCTTTGAAGATCTAATCTACTCTAAGGTCAAAGGCAAAATCCCTGTCATTTTTCATGATAGCAGAAGCAAGTCTTTTATACTACATTCATTAATTTCACACTTCTTTTGTGCAATACTACACTACACAAATTATGTGCAACCCAATATCAAGACACACAGAATCATCTCTAGAACCAAGAAACATAGCAGTTTGTTTTGCTAGACTGAAAGCCCTGGGCAGCTTGCTTGGCTTTCATCAGGTCCAAACTCTAACATAGACGATTTACCACAGATTTCTCAAACATTCCCTAAACTACAGAAAAAAGTTCACATTCTCCACTGGAAGGAAATGCCTAAGGTATTCTTCTTTTATTCAGTATTATATTTTCAAGAAAAAATGACAATTTATTTGACTGGGAAAAATATCCTCTCTAATAATCAGTTTTGAATCCATTCAACAAGCAAGCCTTTATCCTGTACATCATAAGTTTCAAAACATATTGAAATGCAAAAATAATTTAAAAAAATGAAGATAAAGCCTATGCATACCAAAACTTGAGTCAGCTTTTCTCTCTTTTAGTGAAAAATAACCTTGAAAATAGTATACTTACAGTTAAGATGATGAGGCGAAGCTGTTTTTGTGCCAAAATGTTCGCCATTTCCTGTTTTGGTTAAAAATAGTAATTACCCAGAAGTAGCTATTTTAGTGCCACACTTAACACTGAATTTAAAAGGCTAGAGTCTTAAGTTTCTGCAGTATTTCTTATAATGATATGAAACAGCATGTCAACTATATATGTGCTATTTTAATTTTAGTGTCACAAACTCAGATTAATATGAGAAAAAGGCAAAGAAAGAGAGAAGTGTATCATGAGCTGCAGACTTTGGTGATCCCAAAACTGCAATGAAACACTTCAATTAGAAAGAACCCTGTGGGTCAAACAAAGTATTTACATACATGTGTTCAAGCACAACCTTCCCCACCCCAAAAAAAGAAGAAAACCACACAGAAGGAAGCAAAAAAAAATGCTTCTAATATGCCATCCAGGACTTTTAAAATAAAGTGATGCTAAACAGCATGCATGTGCACATCAATATTTCAACTGTTTTAAAGTCTAATGCTTTAACTTTGAGCCAACACACCAGCCTACAACTCACTACAGTTTCACCATAGCAAATAGCACTTCTCCCTGTACTTTGGTAGCAGTACTAACATTGTTGTCTTCTCTTTCTAGACCTAACTGCAAAGTCACTATCAACCAGGATGTCGTTCTGTTTTCACTCTTCACCATCTAATCTCAGCAAACTGCTCTGAGCTGCACAGGATGGGATGCTTTATCCTGATCAGGCAGCAGAGCCTAGTTTCCTGAGCCATGCCTGCACTGCATGCCCCATTTTTAAGATCCATGATCTTTTCCATGTATACAGAAATGTGTGTACATATGTGGATGCATGCTAGCATATGCATCAATGCACACAACACAAAAAATAATCATGCAACTATTTTTAAACCCTTGTTTTCAAAACGTACAATTTAATAATTTGAATAATTTTGGTAAAATATTGCTATTTAAACACTGCTGATAGGTATACATTGGGGCAATGTTTGGAAATAGTGGATGATTGTTTGGAGTTACAGCCCATGTGTCAGACCCCTACATAACACAGGACATCGTATGATATCAGCACCAGCACTGCCAGGTTGCAGGACGTTCTTACAATGCACTGGGGTTCTGTGCAGTTTACACCAAGTCATGATACAGTTCACATTCAGGAGAAATAACTAAAAAAATTTTTGCTAATTATTGGTTAATCTGTACAGAGGACAAGAAACTAGAAAACAGGAAAAGCGACTGTTACACAAAACCCACAAAGAGCTGCATTCCTGAAGCCGGGCTGCAGAAACAATGTAACCGGAGCAATATTAGGGTGAAAACTTGCTTGCGCAAAGAAACAATTCTGACTTGGAGACAGGAGGCAGCCACGGGCATTGACTATTTCCTTTACACCAGACGAAGGGCGCTGCGACAGAACGCAGAGGGGATAAAAAAGGGGCCAAAGACAGGAGAAACTCAGCTTTTGTTTTCAAGCCTTTGCTSGCAGGGCAGGTAGAGGCTGCACGTACAGCAAAGGAATGGATGACACCAATGCTCTCATCCCTCTTGGAAAGGCACAGCTGAACTGCAGGGGGAGTGCCAGGCACACCATATATTTCGCCTTAGGGAGAACTGGTCAGCTTTGTCAAAGTATAGCCACCACAAAAAGATGGAAAGAATATGAGGTGGTAGTTCCTGCATTCAAGGCAAAGAATTTATTTTATCTTTTGAAGAGGATAATCAAATTAGGACTCCATTCTTATCTCTGGAAGTTAAAAGGTTGTTATTGGGATATCTTTTTTGGTCCCTAGACCAAAAAACGTGGTAGGAAGGACAAGCATTCACAAAACCTATTGGGGTGGGGGGAGAAAGTAACTTTTGTCTCCAAGACAGCCACACAGCCATTAGCAGCTGATGAGCTGCCTCTTCTAAAGTAAGTATTGTAATAACAGATATGAACAAGAATTATATGACAAAATTTTCCACCTCATTTTCCATAGCAATGTCTTTCTGCAAAAATGCAGACAATTGCCAAAAAATCAAAGTGTTTCAAACATTCACAATATCATTTCCTTGCTCAAACTCTCAACTCATTTCTGATACATAAAGCCTTTTTTTTCTTTTTAAATAATCAAGGCTTCTCTAGATGATTTGACCCTTGACAGTGGCAGAGGAAGCAAAGCAAGAAATGAATTCTCATTAAATAAAACAGACAGAGAAAGAGAAGGAGGAGGGAAAGAAATTCGGACTTCAGCATCAATTTAAATCTCTTCCTTAATTGCAGTGCAACCATCCACATCACACTGGATCCCCCAGCACAGCAGCAGAGAGGGTGCCAAAGCTCCTAGGATCATACAGGTTTGGGCCCCAAACTTGCCATGCCGTTTCTGGTGGTCTGCAGATGTTTCTCGTACGTTCTGGTTGGGGTGCACTCTTTTGCACGAATACATGCACTTGGTAAATCTGAGTGCAATGCCTTACACAATTTCACCAACCGCACTAGGTTACAGTGTCTGCAAAACACAGTTTTATTTTCTGGGAAGACCCTATGGCACTGTCATCTTCAAGAGTGCATGCCCACTGCTCAAAGTCTTATCTACCTCTTGAGGTCATCTCTCAACTTCAGATATGGCTCAAACACTTCTCTGAACTGCCCCAAATGAGGACACAGTTTTTGCAACAACCTAAGGTAGCAGCAACTGTTTACAAGTTTAAAAAACAAAATCTTTGTTTTTCTTGCAAGCACCTATCATAGGTTTATGTCAAAACTGAAAAAGCCTAAAGTTTTCAATCCAATTTTTCCTCATTAAGTCCCTTCTTCCCTTAATAATTAAGGAATATATTGGAGGAAGAAAGAAAAAATAGGACAGAAAAAAGTCTATCTGAAATTAAACCAAGCTCTTTAGTTTGTTTATAGAATCTTACATAAAATATAGAAAATTTGTTGTTTTCAAAATATTTTTGAAGCAAGAAGAAAAATGACCCATTATGTTTTTAGTGGTTGTTTAAACAATCTCCAACATTTAAAAACCTAAATAAATCTTAGTCTGAACTAATTAGCAACTTCCAGTGAATTTGTTCTGGACACTAGCAATATGTCACCACAAGAATTATTAACACTGTTTCTAGTGATGGAAATGTTAAGTAAATAAATGACTAAGTCTGGTCTGACACAGACTAATGATGTGATAAACATAAAACTGCTCTTTTTCATGTTCTATCCTCATTTAATAGCAATTAGTAATCTTGAAATATTTCCTTTTGAGGAGGCTTCTGATCTCTGGCATTAGGTTAACTTATATAGTACACTATGACAGTTATGAAATGCTTACATGCCAAGATATTCCCATCAAAATAAACTCAATTTTTATTCTGAAATCTGGGGGGAAAATGATTTACCAAAAAAATAGTCTGGTTTTACAGGCTGTGCTGGCAAAGAGTTCAGTACAATAAACACCACAGCCAGCCACAGTCAATAAAGTTCATGTGAGGTTACAATGAACCATAAAAGCATAGCAGAATGCTTAATCTCTACTAATATTGGTGCAAGATGGAGGTAACTCCATTAAAGCTAATGATGTTATATCAGCATGAATAAAAGTGAAACCAGAAGCAGAATAAGTGTCAGTTTGAAGTAACAGCACAAAAAGTGTGAGGGGAACAACTACAGGTATGAATATGATCCACTTTTCCTGCAGATATGTAGTTTTACAACAAAATCCAACAACGTACCTGCCTCTTGTCATCCGGTGCTTTAAGGAAAAGTGCATTTATTACTGCAATGGTATACGTCTGGATTTCTTGATCTGTCCTGTTTGGAACAAAATTATAGACATGCAAGATGAAAGCGTACGCATGCAAGCTGTACAAACTACTGTAGTTGTATTAYACCGGGAAGTGACAAACAAATTGCAGCTGCAAGTGGAGGGACTGTTTGCACTTAATGTTAACCATGTCAAAGTTAGGTAATTAGTCAAAGCTAATCATCCAGGTTATGTACCTATGATTAATAGTAGAGAGAGGATGCTCCAGAGGGAGATCCAGCATCTAGGGAAGGTGGAATGACTCAGTCTCTAGCAGTACCCTTGGCCCTCTGCTGACTACAGCGGGAGCAGCTTATGCCAGATGCTCAACAGCTGAAGGTAGGGAAGGGCAATCTTCCCTAAAGTGCTCTGAAGATGAACATGACTGCATTAAAAGCATTTTAGACAAGTGGAAAATTCCTCAGCTGTGAGGCAAGCATAACTAGTTTACAATACACTACTCTGTGTTATAAGAGGCAGATTCCTTTCATGCATGTAATGACAGCACATTACTGCTAAAAAACCACCCTCTTCCTTTTCAAATATACCTTCAGCAAAAGATCACCAGGTTTTGTCTTATCCATTTCCCAGAGGCTGGCAAACAAAACAACCTCATTTGTATGCTAATATAACTAAGCATTTTCTCATTGATGGATGCTTTTCTCTTTAATCCCCACCTCCAACTATGCAGACAGCTTAGCAAAAAAAAAAAAAAAAAAAAAAATCAGCGACTGTGAGCAACCTCAGAAAGCTCATTACTGGTCACTCAGCCGCAGATAATGGATGTGAAAGCCATCCAGGAGGCTGCTAGTCTTTATGCCATTCTTATTGTAAATGCTGTGCTTATTTTGGGAAAAAAATCCCTCCCACTGTATCAGGTTGCAGCTGAAGACACTCACCCTTGGAGATGTGGGATTAACTGCCCAATTGTGATCTCCTGTGCCACCTTCTGGTACAGGTCATGGCTATTGAGCACCATTGATTCCAGGATTGCTAGCGACCGTTGCAAGATAGAGATGTCTGAGGCAAATTTGTTCACATAGCTTGCTATCTACAAATTTAAACATTTGGAGAATTCACATCTTGTTATAAGAATGGGGAAAGGGAGGAGAGAGAAAACTGTGAAGATGGCACAGAAAGGCACCAGAAAAGAGGTCATCTTGTCCACATCCCAGACATCAGTGAATACCTGAAAACAAATCAACCAGGCTGGCTGCATATTCCTTCAAAGAACACAGTGACAGACACTTCAGTTGACAGGAATCAGTGTAGATTTATGTCAATGTTTATACCAGCAAAATACCTGCTTTAACATTAAGTTATTGTGCACAAGGTAAATTAACATTAAAGAACTATAATGTTTATATCTCCAGTTTACAAATTTTAACTCAGTTGATAATCAGTTATTAGTACAACTGGTTCTGTAACTCTTCAGAGAGTCAAGGCTCTCTTTCTAGCTGTTATTTGCCAAGCTTCACTTTTACTGAAAGCCTCCACGAATAAACGGCTTGCTAACTGAAACCAGGGCTGACCAATGCTTTTTTGTAGCATGGCAATGACACACAAGCTTGGATCTCCTGAACCAACATGTGCTCTGCTGCATGCTGCCCCTTCTGTGGACCCAGCTTCCCGGAAACAAGCTCACCTTCTGCAGAAGAAGGAAGCAAGAACCGCCTGTATTTTCCTTAAATGCACTGATATGAGCACACTCAAGCACAACATCACCTGAAGAAGCCCAAACATGCAGAAGAAATGTCCTATTGTCACCGAAATCGGGAGAAAAACTCCTTAACACCAGTGTAGCATTAAGAAGCAGGCATTCTCTTTATTATGGCGCCAGGTGCACGGGGGATAGCTCCACTAAACATGCACACCGTGTGTCACATCATCTAAAGTTTATATTGCTCTATCATATACATACGCATTAAATTTCCAGGAATTATTATACATATTCATTCTATTTCCTAGAACTAATTACTACATTTACATAATCATTACGCATGCGGTCTGAGTCTCTGGGGGTCTTCTGTGGGGGTCTCTGGTGGTCCCTAGTGGTGTCAGAAGAGGTGTCACTCAGCATCTTGCCATGAACTTTGCTCTACTTTTCCATACATGGTCTCAACTTGGCTTGCTTCCTTGTTTTAGAAAAGCTGTCTCGGTCCTAATCTTGGCTCCAACTGGCTTCTGCTGGTTTATCTGTACTTTCTCAGGATGTATCAGTCCCAGCTGCACCTGTGTCCTTGGGTATGTTTGTCTGAGGCTCCTGTTGAGACTCCTTCTTGTCTGAGCTGGTAACAGTTCCCCCATTTCCCCCCCCGCTTTGAGACTCTTTCTTGTTTGGGGCCTTTTGGTAACACTATGACCACAGATATGCAGAAGAAATATCCTGTGACTGGTATTTTCTCTTTGCAGGCAAGTAACTAACTACAGTGACTCAAGTCCATTTGATGCATCCTTTCTAAASAACTCCAAGTCCGTGCCTTTCCTAAGTAGCCACGCTGCAAGCCACTGATGTGATTACACTGTTTCTGATTCTTGAAGCTTACTTGGACCCTGGTACTTTTTGCCTCTTGGAGGAAGAAAGCCATGCCCTATGCTTGGAAAAGCGGCCTAGCTGACTGCAAAAATTCACAGTTAATTATTGGCAAGTGAGCAGAGACATTATTTTGCACTTGTGACATTCTGAATAGTGCTGAAGCAGCAAAACACCTTTTATATAACTTTGGCTGGAGACTATGAGGCAAGAGGGAAAGACTTCTAATCTATTGCACTGCTGCTGCTTGTTCTGCTACTCACTTTGCATTTCCACAATATGAACATGATGTGCTGAATATAACATGCTGGCTTTACAGAAGAATAAAGAATAAGTCATGCATGAATGGAAAATAGGAAAGGAGCAACTTAGTTAGCCTTTTCCACTCTGGACCTTTGAACTCTGTTGCCTGCAAGTCCTGACCACAAATAACATTTAYATCAGTATGTCACGCACATTATGCTGTTTAAAGTGATAAGCTGCATCTCAGCAACATTGTGTTACCCTACCTCTTTTAATGATAATGCAAATGTTTTCTGATGCCCCGCAGCCAGGGCTGCCAGATGTGCCACAATATGGACAGCAGGCATGCACAGAGCAACTCTGCACTGCTCATGCAATAAGCCAAATGCACTCCAGATGCCTCACAGTCACCAGGCATGTATGGATGTGCTGTGCAGCAGGAATGCAGTATGTCTAGAATGTGTCCCAAATCAGACTACTGTCACCATTCTCTTTTGAAGCACCAACATGTACGAATCATGCTTTGTGCAGCAGCTCCTTTCCATAATTTCAAATGCCAATGTAAATGCTTCACTGGAATATAATATATTCCTATCAGGAGCCTAAACTAGTGTAACAATACAGATCATTGAAGCCTCAATCTAGGAAAGGCCGCATTAGATAGATTTATTCATCCAATCCCGGACCATAATGCTTATCATAAACAGAAAGTATAACTGAAGCTGGTTTGCATGTTTAGAGAGCTATGGCATACCACATTCAATATACACGCAAAGCACCTAGTGGATAACTTACACACTAAGCAATGTATACTGTATTCATAACCACCTTGCTGATGCATGGAGTCTGACCTGAAATAACAGACTTGTTTACCCCTGTAAATAAGGCACAGCATTTCCAGAGGGAGTAAAATTGGATTAAAAACAAATTCTATTACCACACTTAAAGTTCTGAACATGGAAAAAAAAAATCCTTCTTAAAAATAGACAAGAACCAACGGGAGCTCAGATGTGCCATTTGCTGTTCTCTGGGGAATTCTACTTACTGAGTATCATGCACAGAGTGGGCTTTCAAGACTCAAAAATAATCCTGCACCCATTTATCAAAAATTTTGATGATAAAAAATGATGCAAACTCACAGAAATAAAACCACTACCCCCTCAGAAAACTTCAATGCTTGCACCTTTTCATGAAAACCTGGCACACTGCTTGTCTCATTAAGGATAAACCATTTGCTCAGCAAAACACTTGTAACTTTAAGCATCTGCACTGGGACATGTATGGCCACATACAAAAGAAGTAGCTGGGTGCTAGACTTGCCATCAATTTTAAGGGAAATTAAGAGCGGGAATGCCTTTACAGGTCTGGCCTCAGTGCTGTGTTGAAACAGGACCTGTGTAGAGCAAGGACACACAGGAAACATGTAGAAAACTAAACCAGATCTTCTAAGCTCTCTTCCTGTTTAGGCATCACCCAAAGTGCAGGAAAAAATTTCAGAAGTGAAAAAAATTTTGAAAAACAGTGAAAGAAACAGATTTGATTTTTTGAACCATGTCATATTCATTAGTCATTGGCCTGGAACATTTTGATGTCATGTTACATTTTGTAAAGGTACAGAAAAATCCGATGCACTGTTGCTCTCTGTGAAGTCCTATTGCACAGTAAACTTTTCAGGTGAGTCTTATTTTCAAGCAAGGAACTAGAGTTGCAGCTCACTACAAAAAACAAGTGACAGCTTTGAGAGAGATTTTCCCTACTGCCACCCCCTTTTCCTGTACAGCAAATTTTAGAAGGCAGAGTAAACAATTCATCAAGGCTAAGAGTCTGCATCACACAGTTACAAAACAGTAATTATATAAATAATCCTAAGAGATACTCTTAAATGTCTCAACCCATGTTACAAGCCTTTATTTTATTTCTCCTCCTGCAAAAACTAAGGATGAGAGTACCAAAACTGTGTATTCTATTTTGAACCTTGATTACCGTGACATTTTCCAAAAACTGGCCATCCAAATCCTTTAGGCATCTGTGAAAGCTCAGCCTAAATAAACTTCGCTGTCAGAAGAAAAAGGTCTTGGTAGAAACTTGCACATCATAGGAAAGTTTTTCAAATGATGATACTTTCCCTTAAGATAATAAACAAAGCTCTACTTGAAGGTGACACTGCTTATTTGCAGAAGTTGGAATGGCAATCTTTATGCACCCAAGGGACTGAAGAAGGCCTATAACGAACTCCACCTGGCTGGTCATTAGGAGCAGGCAGAGGGTCCCTCAAGGCCTCCTCCAGTCTCTACCTTTTTAATCAGAAAATTTTTAGTTCAATACAATAAAAAAAAAAAACAAAAAATTTCCAGGGAAATGAAACTCACTTATCAGATTTTCCAAGCTTCAAGTTTCATATAAAAAAAAAAAAAAAAAAAAAAAATCATTCTAACTCCTCCCCATTCCAGTTTGGCTGCCATTTAACATGAAAGAAAACTTCTAGGGCAGAAGCACTTCTAGCAGGACCGTGGAGCTCCCCTTCAACTAGCAGGACACTTTTCAGCTCCCTTATCCAGCCTGTCAATCACTTGAACTAGCCCATCAGCAACCTCAAAAAGGCCTGTCAAAAGCCAGGAGAGTAGCAAGAGAGAGAAAAGCCACAGATTCGTACCAGAGATACACAGTCCAAAGGTCCTTCATGACTTTCCATTAGGTTCGCCCCTCGCCTGCACAGAGCCCCAGTGAAGGTGCTGCTATTCCACCTTCCCAAATGTTTGGCATTGGGCACGTGCCTGTGCCTTTTTCCTGTATTTTTATCATGCTTTCTCATTCTGTTTCTTTTCTGCTCTAACACTCTTTCCTATTCTTCCTCTTGATCCGTTTCTGGTCCACTACTTACTTTCTTTAAATTTTAAGCTTTCCAAGATAACTTACTCAGATACTTCATGAGTTTTGTTTTTGTTTTGTTTTTTTTGTTTTGTTTTAATTAGGTCACTGTCCAGGAGAACATATGGAAATGCCGGAGACAGAAAACAATAAAGATGTGTCAATATCAGGGGTGCACATAACACACGCTTCTGTAGTTGCTTTCAAACACACAGGCAATGGATGCTGACAGGGTTGGACAAAGATAACTGAGTCACCAAAGTAGACTGACTTCAACTAATTTTGCAAATATCTTAATAAACTTGTTAATAGGCTCTCCTAGCAAATAAGGTGTTCTGTGCTTGACCTTGTATCTCATGAAGTCAGTTAAAAAACAGGTGAATTATTTTCTTTGCCATGAAAAGATAAAAATATGTAATAATTCATTATCTACCCACCAGCCTTAAAAGCAGGACATTGGCACTTTCATGACAAAAACCTCAGGTAATGTACCAGGAAGAAGTCATTGCCAAAGGAGGCTGCGGAGGCCAAAAACATGAACCAGCTCAGAGAGAAACCAGGTGAGTTCACAGAAGATGTGTCCACTGGTGGCTCTTGACTTCTGTTTAAGTCAGAAAATCCTTCAACAACAAGTGCTGGAACTTGAAAGAGATCATTTGGCACATAGTTTATTACGTGCTTTTCCTAAATCTCTGCTACTGGCCACTGCTGGAAACAGGATACGGCACTAGCTGATCCTGTCATCTGATCCAGGACTGCTCCTCATGTAACTTGTTTACAAATTGTATTAATTTTGCTTGCAAATAACATGTTTAATGACCAAAATTGAAATTTTAAATCTAATCCTCTTTTCATAGTTTTTTTTTTCCACTTCTGACAAAAGTAGATTTGTTCTTTCATTTGATAGTAGCAATTTTCTAACCAAATTTACATTAAAAGTCTCGCTCTGACACATTTTGTTAAAAAGAGGAAATATTTTTCCACAGGATATACTAGTCCTATTATTGCTCCTCCTATCATTTTA
This sequence comes from Apteryx rowi, assembly GCF_003343035.1. Classification (NCBI taxonomy): domain Eukaryota; kingdom Metazoa; phylum Chordata; class Aves; order Apterygiformes; family Apterygidae; genus Apteryx; species Apteryx rowi. The sequence continues at coordinate 380,480 of NW_020451029.1, read as the reverse complement.
CAAAAGTAACTCTAAATCTTTAGAGCTTATACAAATGCACTTTAACAAGATAAAATCTGACTTTAATCTGGTTTAAGAACTCTTTGTAATGAGACTTTTAGTAAAATAAAACCCTCCTGTTTGATTTCAAGCTGTTACTGTTTAAGATGACAATAAATGAAGAGGGTTAAAGAAGTAACAACAAAAACTTTATTCTTGAGTCTGTTATACTTCTGCATTTAAAGAGTACTTCTGTGCAATAAGCTTTTGCGTTTGTGTATTTCCCTACATGTGAGAAAAGAAAAAAAATGTTGCAAATGATGGAAAAACCTGTTTTGAAACCACAGACCTTAACTGCAAGAATTCAGGGGGCCAGAGTTCAACTTAGTAAAACTCAGTAGATTTCAGATTAATCATTTCAATTTGTAAACTAACTCATGCCTCTTCCTCCCGTACACCCAGAGGAAACATTTCAGTACTGTTTTTGTTTCAAGAAACATGGTATTACTTATCTGAGTTTACATTAAATCAAAATACTCATTTTTGCTTTAACTGCATGGTATCTGCACAAGGAGATCACATAGTGATCTAGCAAGCAATTTCTTGGGTAATAAGCCTAATACAGGGTTGATCTCATTTCACTCCCACTGATTACAGTAGAAGTTGGGCCAGATCCCACAATTAAAAATATTCATAATTTGAAATAGCCCTTTAAACTCATTTCCGTGTACCTTTTCTGACCAAAGAATGACCTGAATAAAATAATGTACCTGGAAAAGAAAAGACACCTCAAAATTTAGCAATGTATAAGCAAACCAATATAAAACACATAGCGTTGATTACAAATTTACCTTTTTAATGAATGCCACAGAGAATGTATCCCACGATACAATCCCATGATCCATCAGCTCAACAAATGCAGTCAGTGTAAAGGACAACATATCTCCAAAGCTGCAAGAGACAGGAGTCGTGACAAGTTACCAGCAATGCAGCAGGGCAACCACTCAGGGAATAAAGCAGCAGGAAGCTTATAGAAAAGCAGGACAATGAAGCCAAATACGGACTAAAAGGTAGCAGCAGAGCAACAGAGCCATGCAACAAACGGTCTCCAAAATAATTTAGCATGGACATTAAGTCATCTGAAAGAAAGCAATTTTGTAAGAGAACTAATCCCCAGGAGAACACCTCATGCAATGCTTAATCAGACACTCCAAATTCAACTGCTCCATTTAATTCAGATTTTTAGAACTGACAGAAGAAAATAAATGAGCTTTTTCTTAGCAACTTATGGAAATGCTCCTATTTAAACATCATCTTGTTTTGGTACCTCTGTATTGAGCAGATTAGTAGAAAGTTAGTGGATTGTTTGTTCCTTCTCTTATGAGGAAGGAAATATATTTTAAGAATGGACCAGAAGAGAGAGATTTTAGATTGATCATCAATTTTCCAATACTTAATGCTTCAACTTAAATTTCTTTTAAACAAAAGGAGATATATATCCAGGTTATCTGTAGGCAACCGTGACAAGCAGTCTACAAACAAAGTCCCAGCAGTTCAGCCAAGACAGCAGCTCAAATTGCTTTGGGTTTGCAGGTCGCTACACTGCATGGTTAACTGTAAAGTTGAGATTCAGTGCATCTCCATATTAGGTCAACTGTAATCAAAACAGGTTTAAATTCAACATAAATAATATGGTCTAAACTGGCTGCACAGGAATTTTTAATGTTAAATCTGTTTTCAAAAGTTAGCTTAATTTCTATATATAGTCATGGTACTGAACAGTCAGCAACCATAATGATTTCAATGGAGCCATTCAATGAGGTAACTGCTCAATAGAAGCAGCAGTGCACAGAGCCCTAAATGAAGCAGCATATTACCTTTAAGGGCATGCCAAAACGCCTGCAAGGTACTCTGCCACTAAGCCATTAACAAGCATAAGCGTGCAATCAATCTAAACAGCATGAATAGTCCCACTGATTTTAATGCAACAGTTTACATAATTAAAGCTAAACTTACAAAGCTCTGCCAGATTGGAACTATAATGATCAGTATGTTGAAAAACTGAGTCTAACACTATAACTATAGTTAAGATAATTGTGACTAGTAAACCTTTTTGGGTGATTTGAGCCCCTACAATCCTGCATCAGCCCAACACAAATAAATGAAAGTCCACTCAAATGAGAGGCATTTACCGTGGTACAGAGGAGAGAGGCAGAAAATTAGTTTCTGAGTAGCTATTCCAATAGTCATTGTTTACTGGATTTGATTTAATCTACCATTAAGGATGCATCTCATCATCAAAAAAAACCCATAGGGGCCCTTTCCTTTAAGACGGCTCATCTTCATCGAGACTCCATAGAAGCCCTCCACTAAAATGAAACTTGCCATTCTTGATATTTTTTTCCCTTGGCGGGGGGGGGATGGGACACAGTGGTGCACATGGATCTCGCCCACAGTAAGTAAGGGTGTCTCCAGTATCTTTGGTTATTTATGACAAAACAAAAAGACTATACCAAAGAGCAAACAAGAAAAACACAAGATCTTAAAAAAATTCCACTGTAGTTCTACAAGGAATATATTGTTCAACAAATACGCGATCTGGAAGTTTTGTTTTGTTTTTTGTTTGTTTAATACTACAAATCTTTTAGCAATTGAATTAGATCTTTAAAAGTCATCATGGGCATTCCAAATAACCCAGGATTTCATAACACGAAGACAATGACACTCTGCATGCAATGTATCAGCTCCACTCCTCTTATTCTCCTCAAGCCATTTCTTTCAAATGCCATGGTGATTTACGAAAGAAAGAACCAAAGAAAGAACATCCCTGAGAAAAGTTCTTTTCTCTAAAAACTTGTACAAAATTCTCATGTTTCTTCATGCAAGAATACTCCATGAATATATGGAATTCTGTCGTTTTATGAAGTTAGACCAGATCAGATCCAAATAAAAAGAAAAAAAAATCTACAACAAGATGGTTCAAGGAGATAAAGATGTCTCAGCATTAACTTAATCTGGGGGAAACAAGTTAGATATTGAGATAAGAGATAAAATAATCTGTGGGAGATATTTTATACATTGTTTTAAAATTCACCCAATTAACCTGTATTTACTACATAAATTCTCTTCTATAAACTAACTGTAAATGAAAGCTAATCCCAGTTAACAATGAGTATAGATTAGAGGCATTATTTAGACTATACGACACCTGCATGTGGATATTTTCCTTCAGAGCAGAAGTGGCCTTAATTCAGTTTAGTTTAACTCCTTTACATTCAACAGCCTCATTTGCTCTTCTCAGCAAAACTACTGATTAATCCAGTCCATTAACCCAGCCTCCTCCACACCTTCGTAGGGGAGACTGGGTTAATAGGGCTTGTATTAATGTATAAACCTGTTTTTAGTACCTGTAACAATGGTACAACTGTTTGGGATTCCAGAAGGTGAAAGTAATTCTCAGCTCAAAATTATCAGGCTGCCCCAGCAGGTGTCACTCCTGCACTCTTTCAAGTAATTAGAGCAAAGAGGTGCTATGCGGGGACTAATCAAGCAGAAATACTTCAACTCTATATATTGTGTAACAACATATATGCATAAATACACAAACATATGTATATTTAATATTTATATATAYATACACACACACGCTCTCACACATGTATATTAAGGGGCATTGCAAAAGTCAAAAGCCAGGCTTAAAGGATAAGCATTAGTAATAGCACAGCTAGAGATGAAAGCTATCTCCAGGGTAACTAGCAAGATAAGGATTAATGTATTTGTGGGAGGGAGGGGTGATTTTTTTTTTTTTAAACACATGGCAATAGGTAGCAACAGAATTGTACTTCCAAGCATTTCATTTTAATGCACACATGCACAGACACACACATACCGTTAAAAGTGGCAGACAGACTAGATACAAGAAATTTCAGGGGAATCAAAGCTTGTTCRTAAAAGTAATAATCTTGGAAAATAAGTGGTAAGTGCTATTTGACTCAAAACCTCAGTGAACAAGTATTTTAGTCATATGAAAAGTCTGAAAGATGATGGGTGTCCTGCTGCACAGAATCTTTTCAGATTAATCCACAGCATGGAGCACAACAGCTCTGTAAATATCAAACTCTTGCAGCTCTCGCAAAATGACTTGACGGTAATTCCTGATGAAGGTGCTTTTTAATGTGTGTCATCACAGCAAGAGAGAAAAAATGATCAAAAAGATGCACTGTGTAATTGCAGTTTCATATCTCACTAACACTGACATTTTAATGATTTACAGTATCAAGCAAGCTAGTCCCAAAGGCCTCCTGAAYGCTGCTCAGGGCTCTGGCTCATAAGTGGGGACATCCTCACCTGGATAGCTGATGAAATCACTGCTCTCTGCTGTGCGGCTCCCTCCTCTAACCACTGTCGTGGGGACGGCCAAGCTGATCATGAAGCACCTCCCAGACCACAGCAACTTACAGCAAAAGCCTCAGGACCTGCCTCATGCGAAGTGAAAAGCTGTGGACTGAAACCTCATCGGCTGTCCCAGTGTGAACGTCCATGTTCTGATCCAAGACTCTGAGCACCTGAAACCCTCAGGACTGAAGAGCAAGTCAGCTGTGTTTAACATCCATTTTATCTTCAAATTTTATGGAAAGATCAAGTCAAAGCCTGTTAGCTAAACGTTCCTCAGAATTTACTGCATCTTACCTTAGGAAACTAGGAAGAAACCTCCCCCCACATATTTTGATATTAGTTTTTATTTCCCTAAAAATAAAAATGAATGTGCATGTGACCTTGAACTCCATACCTGTCTCTCATCTGCCTTCATAGTATCATTTCTACATGTAGAAAACTTCTTTTTATCATGTATGCTATTTAATCCTCCAGATGTATGTATAGAACCATGACTGATATTTTGAAAGATGCCTAAAGCAATTTGGTCTTCTAATCAAAATAAATTAAAATTAATGGGACTTGAGCACCCAAATCCCCTAGATATTTTTGAAAAAAATTTCAAACCATGTTTACACGCATACTGAAATGAACACTGTATTGCTGCTGAGGTATAATGACATGATGGAAAGAGACTGAGCTGTTCAAATGATTCTTTAAATCAAGCAAATTAGTCAGGCTTAGCTGCCACTAGGTCACAAAAGCAGCAATACAAGCTTTTCAAAGCTTGGTGGGCTTATATTGTTTTATGTTATACATGATAAAGTTGGGGAGAGAGAAACTGGAAATTAACTGTTGCTCGTCTCTCATGGCCACAATACAGCTACCAGGTTGTTAGGACTAGACGCCAAAGGAAATACATCCTCACACAGACGATTTCACAGAGGCAAAACAGAACCAAAGCTACTGATCTCTAATTGTGCAGAGGGAAGGCAGCAAAGAAATAACTCTAACTGGGGAGGAGGCAACAACAGAGCTGCAGCCCACAACTAAGTGCAGGAGTTAAGGAAGCAGTTAACTTCAAGCCCTTCATCATTCAGCAACCCTGCTCACAGCGTAATACTAGGTAGCTGAAAGGGCCTGACATCATTTAGCTTAACATCAAAGAGTAAGAACAACTTTCTAAGTTAGAAACAGAGCTGGCCCAAGGATAAACGGCCATGAATAAATGTGAACAGGAGAGCAGAATATATCTCAGAGGACGAGAGCTCTGGAAGAGCCATGGGGGTAAGAACCTAACTATGCCTAAGAGGAAGGTGGATGATGCGGCAGGATGCTTTGCAAGTGCAAACAGTGTTCAGTACCTCTTTTATTGCTATGACTTCTTTGTTGCTTCTGAACTGCCTTGCTTGTTCCTGTAACCTTCCTAAGGGTGAGGGTAAGGCACTATCAAATCAAATAAGGAGCAATTCAAACTTGCTCAGTACTTATTCTGCACAGCTGAAAACGACTGAACAATCTGCAGGGTAGCTGCCCCTATTTTTCTGGATGATTACAGAAAATGCATTTAACTGCTACACTGCAACTGATGCAGATGATTTTTTGCATCCTGCCAAGCACCGCTGAAATATTCCTTTGTGGTCCAGTTTCACTGTGTCCATTACAAGAGATCAGCATGACTGAGCTTAAACCACCGGCATTCCAAGGACCCGAAATAGCTCTGTACCCCTGTATTAGGGCTTCTCTATGCTTGAAAATTAATTCCAGTTAAAACAGGCTGTGAATTTGAAACAGTACAGTAACTATTCTTGAATAAATCAAGGTGTAGAGACTCTCATTATGGAGTATACTTAATCCACTTTGAGGTATGTTAAGCATTTGTCTACAAGGGAAGTAGCCCAGAGGAGTTATTATGCACTGGTTCCTCACGAAGATGTAATCGGAATTATTTTTTCTCTTATTCTCCCATCCTTTAAATTCATATTTTTGCTCACTTCATGGCAATTTTCCTGAACAGACAAACCTTTAAAATACTAGGAATAACCACCTACACAGGAAAAACCCCAAACACACTCTCGAATCAGTGTAGTTTGACTACAATTCAGTACTGCAATGCAAAGGTCAGTTGATATAGCTGTTCCACAGGGAAATATTTTTCATTTATTTTTTTGAATCCAAGTGTTAGCCAATGTGTTCTGAAAATAAAATGGGAACCAATGAAACTGAAAAGACATAAGGAAAAAGAAACTCACATTTTAGAAAAAAAATTCCTTCAGCTGCAAAAGCTATTAGACAAGCCCTCTCAGTGAAAGTCAGGTTTTAATTAAGTCAGCTTCTCCAGGCTAGCATGTGCAAGCTACCAGAGATAAAATGAAATACTAGCACATTATGAAATAATATTCCATTCTGTAAATCTAAAGTGACTTTTTTTTTTTTTTTAAATCAGCATTTGGTTTCTCTAACTAGTCATGAACAGAGGAAGCAGAGGCTGCACAGGTCAGAGATTTGCTATCTCACTTTTTAAAAACTTTAATTTTGTTTCATTTGTTATATGAAATTGTAAATTTATTTTATTAATTTTATTTATTTATTTTTATAGTTTCTGTTTCATTGGACCGTCTCCTATTAATATACTGGTGAAACATAACTTACAAAAAAATAGTTAGGATGTTAGGTAACTACAGTCATACAGCATTAACGTACCTACTTCACCTTCAAAATGAATGAACAGAACAGGTTCTAGTACTATTGGTTTCATGCCCAGACAAATGACTCTACCATCTCTCCTAGCACAAGCACCAAACTCGAGAATCTGTGTTGCTGTAATTGTACCGTTTCATATGCTACTGATGGAAATCATAATACTAAGTGTGCGCTCTCCTGCAAATTGAAGCTTATACTGGTGGGATTTAACATCCAATATTAGAATAAACTTTGGTCACGTACATTTTCTGTTCTACTGCATCCACAGATATGTTGTATCTACATCTATCTATAAGAATCCTCTTAAAGTGGGTAAGGTCTTGCTTCCATGAGTAAGCASGGCTACTGTGCAAAAAATTAATCCAGATCAGTATTATCAGCTCCCAAAGCCAGGGTGCAATGTAACTATAAGTCAGTTCCTTAGACCTCTTGAGAAACTGTTTGGAGGACAATCACATAATTTAAAGAAGCCTAAGGGAGAAAAGGATTAGGAAACAGAGCGGAGTATACCAGAGGGAGTGTGACTACTCTTCCACATACTGCATACAAATGCAGCAGCACACACTTTCACATCAGAGGAGCTGGGGGGGAGAGAACGAACATCTAAATGCACAGGAGAGATCTTGTCTTGGCAGGGGTGATGCTGCCAAGGATTCTGAAAGCCTCATGACATTTTAAACATCTTCCTCAGAATCTAAACTTTTCTATTAAGAAGCAAGTCAATTTGTATTAGGTTGAAGAAAGGGAATGGAGAGGAAGGATTTAAGCTTCCTGCCAAATTTATTCTTACTGTTTTATTTTATTTATTAGGCAATGATTTAATGATACGTGTTTCAGAACTTTGTTTACAGCAACTTTGTGAAAGCATGATTTAGCACACGTTCGGATGGGGAGCTGCACTTCCTGCACGCTAAACCACGCCAAGCTCTCAGAGTGACAGATGCATGGTTAATTGATTAATTATTCTTTTGCTCCTTTGGTTTTCAGCTATACTTGACATCTCAAATTTGCAAGCCAATCAAGAGATTAGAATACCTCTTGAGGTCCCAATTTAGCAAAGCCTGTGAAGCGTGTGCTTAACTTCAAGCACACAGAAGAGTCCCATTCAAAACCATCAGGGCAACAAGCATGCTTCAAAACTTTCTGCCACAAGGCCTTATACTTCACAGTTTTCCTTTATGAAGTTATCAAAAACGATCAGCATTACTTGGGACCAGCAAATAGTAAGAATACAAATTGGCATGATGACTCTTACTGTTATCCCACTAACATCAACAATTAAAATTGCCCACAGTCAATCATGTAAGCCAAGAGGGATTTAAGGAGAGGGGAAGGTGGGGAAGGTGGGGAAGGCAGGGAAATGATTTGCTTGCTCAAATTGGTAAAAAGCCTTACTTCGGAAATATTAGAAGGCCCTGCCGCAGCTACAGAAATGAAGCACGCATTCCACAAGCAAAGCAAAAAAGGCTCCATTAGAAATTTTTAACAGGTATCAAAGAGCAGGAAACAGAGGTTGAAGAYTGGCTGAATGAATATGCACAAATGTATTTATACAAAAAGATTAGCACAAGGGCCTGAACTCAGTCATGCAAAAAAAGGAGGAAGCGTACAAGGTGATGATCCAATCAGGTTCTTACCAGGGCTTCATTATCTTCTGCAATTTCTGATATCGTCTGCAAAATTTAAAAACTTCCACGTAAGGAGATACACTTTAAAACATCTGTACTCACTATTTACTTATGCATATATGCACGCACACACACATATATATACATACACACACACCCCACACCATGCTTGATTCATAAAATTCAACTACAGACACACAATAAAAGGCAGTAAGCTACTAACAATTTTCTCTGAAGGGAAACAGTTCAGTATCTGACAAAAGAAAACACATTTGAAATTAATCTCAATTATTTGTTGTTTTAAATTCTTGTTTTAATTTCTATCAGGAAAAAAGCAGCAGAGGAAAGACAGTTAACAGAAGAAAAACAAACAAATACAGACTTCTCTAAAACCTTTTTTTTTCTTAATCATTAAGAATGCCCAGGCACCTAAGTTAGTAAGTATTTGCATAAAAGTAGCCTTTGGTAAAATAAATTAAAAAAATAAAGGTTTACACATTAAGTGTTTTCTGCCCCGTTGCTATGACATGCAGTCAGTTGTCTGACAGTCTTTTCTTTAGTTCCAGCCTCCATCACTAATACTGACGTCAGAGTTGTCAGCATAGCTGAAAGTTGTTGTGTAGCTGTGACCAGCACAGACTGAAATCCTGACCTTTGGAGGACAGTGACAAGTTTTCCATTGACTTCAAAGGGAGCTAAAGAATTTCACCCTGGCTTTTTAACCACAGTGTTGCATTTACTCAACAACTCAAAGTCATCTCRCACCAGCTCCATGACATGTAACTGTACTGCAGCACAGTCTTCTTCCAACAAAATGTGTGAACTCACCCACTAGATCTGTTGCTCTTAAATTCGCACACCTATGGACATGCCTAGACCCAAGGGGCTGAATCAACCCACTTGAGAAAGATAATGAACAGCTGTAAAAAAGGTACTTATTGATTCAGACTTTAAGAGGCCAAGCTGTATACCTAACCTTCAGTGTGATGTTGTTGCAATTTTAGTAATTTCCAATACACTTGGTTCCTAGTTGTGGAAAGAGGTTTAATGTACCACAGCCACGGGGCTTTTTTTTTTTTTTATTTAGACTTTTCCTCTTTTCCCCAAGATATGCAGTACTGTGCATGGTCATCAGTAAACCAGAAGCTACAGCATCATATTACTATATTTAGGAAACAGGAAGCCAAATATTAAGGGGGGCAGGGGGAAATAAGAGCATTTGAAAGCTGCAGTCCATTGATCATTATTTGCAATCATCCTCCCACTAATAACCAGCTCCAGAACTGCTGATTATGCTACTAAGCAAGCTGAAGAGATTGTGAACGATGACAATGGCATCCAAGATAAATAAAGCAACTTTTTAAAAACTTCACTTAAACTTAGGGGAAAAAAACTGACTATCCTACTTAACCCCTTTTGTGTCCCCTAAATCTGTGCATTTCACAGGTTTCTCTGGCTGCACCTCCACACTGGGCAAACTACTGCCTCAAAGGAAAACAGGGAGGTCCCTTTTTCCTCCCTCTCCCCCCCTCCCCAAATTCTCGCCTTTGCATTTGCTGCCGTGCTGTTCAGCCCACAACAGCTCCAGGCCTCCAGCCTCTCCAACAGCTGATCCAATCCTAACCTCAGAACTCCCAAATGTCAATGGTTAGATTATTTTTTGTTTGGTACAGCAAGAACTCCTTCTACCTTGCAATTTCCATGCTGTTTCTGCAAAAGTAATGTTGTACTTTCTACACAGACTGCATGACACTGTTTTTACCCTATCTCATTTCAAATTAAAGTGCATCTTCTCCCAAGCCCAACATACATGATTTACAGATGTAACGTATRAGAGTATGTATTTTCTTTTCCATATGGTCTGCTATTTCAACCACTGAGAGGTGTTGCAGAGGGAGGAATGCAAAGCGAACACCCCCTTGAGATTCCCGCTCCATCAAAAAGATTRGCATTTTTGCAGGGCTTTCAGTAGGGATATGTTTAGATCTGTTTTGAAACTGGTAAAATCCCTGGCCATTCTTATCTACTGAGGGAATGGCTCTCAGCTTCACATCCTCTGCAAATTACATCCCACGTCACACCTCTTCCTACAGCTTGATAATTCCTTCTTTCCAGTGGAAAGCCTCCCTCATGGAAGGTCACCGCTGTCAGTCAGGGCAGAGGGAGAGCTCTTTAGCAGGAAGGACCAGCCTCAGGGAGGGCAGGTTCTGGCCTGGCCTCTGTATCCATGGGGGAGACGAAGCAAAAAACACATCACAGGGACAGTGATTTGAAATCATTCATTGCTAGCTGTGAGCTGAAATATTCATGCCTGAAAATAATGATGGGACAGGTCTATCCTAGCACAGGATGGACTTCAGCCTAGCTGCAATTAGAAATATGATAAGACTTTCGTTGGATTTTGCAGCTTTGTTTTTTGCTACCACAGCTATTTAGATATCCAGCAGTAACAAGGAAACCAAGAGGATCGCAATGCATCAGACAGCCTTGAGAAGGGGAGATAATTACCCTCAACATGGCTTTTAGAAGCCAAAAAGTTCAAAGCATTTCCCACAGTAGGAGTTCCCAACTTGTCCCTCCAGTGCTTCTGCCAAAAGAGTGCTCCTTGCTGCTAAATTGTAATAAGAAATACAACAGCAAATGGGTTTTGTCATCTCCCAACAAATGTGCATGGATCGAAGCAACAACCTTTTGCAAAACATGCCAGCAAAACTTCATAGCATCCTTCTGAGCCCAGCTTTTAAAACAGCTGCTTTTGATCCATGTACTGGTTTTGGCTAAGCGGCAAGTAAACTGGAAACTGGTGCTGTGTCTATCTAACATCAAAGAAAAACGACAGAGTGGTGTTTGCATACTAGTGGTACTTCAAAAGGCAGGCTCAGTTTTGCCAGAGATTTCTCACAACAGGCTATAAACAGGTGTATTTTTCCCATGGCTGAACCCAGGAATTAAAGAGCAAATATCTGAATTCTAGAACAAAGCATTTAGGCAGTAACTTCCCTAGCATTTAGAGGGCTCTTGAGTTAACTGGAAATTACTTAACTCAAGGTCAGAAAATTTCCAAAATCTGCATTTTCTTTTATACTGTATAATATGGATAAATAATTGAAATCTCTAGGACTTTGTGGATGAAGCAAAAGACAGACAGCAACTTTGACTTGAGAGGAAGGATAACCGTTGTATTAGAGCAGAGAATTTCTATTAATCTCTGTTGCTTTTGGTAAGTGTGATAAGAGCAGTGACCAATGACATCAAATGCTGCAGTAAGGTTGTACAGGGTAAGTACAGATGCACTTTTACCACTGAACAGCAGGAGGCTGTTACCTAGCGGAGTACATGCTACTTTCATCCCATTATCAAACCTAAAACCTACTACAGAAGTACCGGGTATTAGCAGAAATTCCTGTTCAGATTCATCCACAGACCACGCTGTTAAGTCGACACACTCAAAGAGCTGTTAAGCAAACTCTTCCAGCGTGTCAGCCTGGAAAGTAACAAGCACAGTCTACCACCTCCACCAATTTTCCTCTTTCTATATATACAACTGTTGTTCCTTCTAGAGAGCTGATTCTGTGGTAGCAACCAGACAGTTCTGTAAAACGCTTCTTGGGTGAGTCACCACAGATATGGTCAAAAATGCTGAAAATCTTACTGATAAYGACACTGCCTAATCAGCTAGATATCTACACTTATCTTTTCTAAGAAGCAAGCCATCCATCAATTGCACATGCATGGATGAGAATAAAACTATGGCTATAAAACACAAATGTTATGAAGGTAAATTAACTCATGTTTGTGAAAGGTCGAGATATAGTGGTGAAAGCCATAAAATATAGACAGCAATTTCTACACAGGGAGGAATCTCAAAACAAGTATCAACGTAATGTAAAATAAACAATAATGACAAGTTACTGGTTTAGACATTTTGTTACCACAATATGTTCCCTGTTTAGCCTCAAAGGAACTTTGTGATATATATCTGGCTGAATCCCAAGAAGCAGCAGTTCCTTTTGGACTTCCTCAAGCCATACAAGCTTAATATTTGCTCAAAGTGTATTGCAAATTACGTCAAGAGCAGCTGTCAGCAGAGAACAGCTTAGCAAGGATCCTACTGGATCAACTCTCTTCTGTACATATGCTAAAACGGCTACTCAAGGACCAAAAGTGTCCTAAATCTCAAACACAGCCAGGGTGATATGCAGTGCACAATAATGGCTTGTCTGCACTGAACTTATAAAAATTTTGTCTCATTTTGGAAGTCAGTACAGACCTACTAGAGTTAGCAATGCCAAGAGCCAAGGCAGTCCCATCACTCACTGCAACCAATGTTTTTGAATCCGCACTGTTTAAATACATGCGGCGCAGGATAAAAGTACCACTAAGGATAAAAGGTTTTCATGCATTATGGCCCTGGAGAAGACCATTATTAGCAAAAGTGGAAAATACTCACAAAAACTTCCTCCTATAAGTAACAGTAAAACTGACTAGATGATGGACATACAAACTGCTAGCCACATTAAATCTGCATTTGGCTAAGGTATCTCCACATTCTGGATAACAGGCAGTGTTAAGAAATCAAGAAAATTATCCAAGTGTATTTTAGCAACATTTCTACTAATCATTTCACTATTTGGTTTGGTCCCTTTTGACCATCCTGGTCCCTTTTGATATCCTGAAACATGGCTTCCTGGAAGCATCAGCACTTAAGACAAAAACAGACTCCAGAAATGTACTTCCGTGTATCAGGTGTAGCCATCACATAGAAATGAAGTCTGGAGAACACTCTGGCCGGGGTTTGAACTAAATTATTTTGATGAAATCTGCAAAATGACTTAACTAGTGCATCAGCACTCCCACTCCTCACAAACACCACAATATCCCACAGCCCAGGAGACAAAAGCATACTAGAAAGTTGCAGAAGTGGAGATTTTAAGCTTTTCTCCTTATTTTTGTGGTTTCCTCAAATACTACGCTTTTGTCTAGAGTTCAAAAAGTTTTTTTTGTCAAACACTTGCTACTCTGAAGAGTATTTGGCAATATAAACTCATTATAGGAATTTCTCTTTTTATCCTGTTTTACAGAAGCAGTTGCCAAACAAACAAACAAAAATGGTATAACTGTCAAATGTCGCCCCCTCCCTGCTCAGGTCAACAAGGTGTTGATATCAGCAGTTAGCAGGGGTCACTTAAATGCTAATATTTTTAAGTACAGGCAAAGAAAGAAAAACAATCCTAGAGTACAGGCATTTAAAGATGGGGGGAATTCAGGAGGGAACAACTCTTCCCATCTTTCCTCCAAAGATGTGATCTTTGATGGCTCATTCTTCAGATTGGGCTTTACCTAAAATATACAGTGTGTACTATGTATATGACAGCAGTCAAAGATACGCAAGAAAGTGGGGATGGGGGAGTGGGGTGGGAGATCCAAGTCTGAAGACTGATGAGGCAAACAAACCCAAAACAGCAATCAAAGAAAAACTTTCTTGCTTTATAGGAATTCCAATGAAAGATGGTGCCGCAAGTCCTTTTTCATTCTCCAGTCATTACCAYCTCCACACTGGTATTAAGGGGATTACCTAATTCTATATAGGTATTTTGGATTTTTGCTGCCTCCTCCTTCGGCTCATGAAGRCAATAGACACTTGCTCCCGACGTTACAGAAGCACTAAGAAATGAAGGTCATACAAAGTCTCTGTTGGACGAAAATTCATTCTGGCAGTAGTGTCAGATTAAGTAATTTGTGGTTTCAGGTAAAGATTGACAGGAACGGCTGAGCCCGTCTAACAGCCCACTGCTGCCAAAATTTTTCTCCCTCCCCCCCCATTTTCTCTGCTGACTGGCTCATTTTCTACCCGATTAGCAAACTGCATTGGCTTACTGCAAGTCAAATGAACACTGGAGCTGGCCAAGAGAGGGAGCAGGGGCTGTGCAGCCAGCAGCCGGGAAGGGTTGAGAAGGACAACTATATGCCATAGCAAAGACCTACTAGATTAGCACTGTCCATCTTATGAAAACTCATTTTCCTTTTACCCAGTCAGTTGTGCCTGTACAATTATTTCCTGGGGCAACACACTGAGCTCGATCACGAAACTGAACTGGGTTATTATAAATGACAACAATGGTTATTTTAATGGGGTATTAACCCCATTAAAGTAACTTTATTGTCATTTATAATAATATAGATCAGCTTTCCAACTCAGTTTCCCATGAACAGTATTAGAACAACTCTTGAGATGAAGCAGGACAAGAACAAGTGGCTRTGAACAAGGGCTGCTTAAGTCTTTTGACAGCAATACTGAAGTACTCAAACTGGACGGAAAAAATTGTTAGCAGGTATGTGAGCAACCAACCCAAAAAGCTCGTTAAAGTCGGAAGAACTCCAAACTTATCTTTCTTCTGTTTTCCACTGGGCTGCTATACAACTTTATCTCTGTAAGGCAAGCCAAAAGCTAGAATTTCACTGAACAATACAATTTGTCCTTAATGCATGCACAATTGCTGTCTCAGAGACTTCCAGCTGTAAAGCAGCCAACTCCACAACTGCATGCATTCAATGGAAGGCTCCTGTTGACACGTCAAAAAATTCACAAACACACTTATATAGAAATAAATTCATATGAATCTGATCTAGCTATATTTATTATTTCCAATCAGAAGACGACATAATTTAAAAACCACCACAATTTGAAGCAAGTTTTTTCTCTCTAATCTGTGCACTAAGCAATTACATCCCCCTTAAAATTAAAACCAGACTAGCTGCAACCATGTCTCCACAGCACCTACTAGCCTGCTGTTGTGACACTGCTGTGTTCAATAAAGATACTCAGCACAGCTATATCTATTAAACAGGCCTCCAAAGAACTCCCTGCTCACAACAGCAGCAGAAACAATTCTGGTTATTAGAAAGACAGTTAGGCTTAGCATAGTCTCAGCTTTCCTGCAAAAACTGTGTGATTCTAGTCAAATGACAAGTGGCAGAAACATTGATACTGCCAAAAAATAATAAAAAAAAAATTCTGCATAAGCCTTCCTTCTTTTCCTCCCAGTCATGAGATTACTATTACTGGTAGCAATAAAAATAAATATGTATTCCCTTTATTAACTCTTTGAACTTTCAATACTTATGGCTTGTGACTTCAGTTTTCCTTTTCTTACACTGTAAGAACTGTCAATTTTTCTTTTTTTAAGAAAGGCTGAGAATCTGTCCAAGTCACATGACTAATCTGATACATCAGGGGAAAGAAAAAAAAACCCCACATTTTATCAATCTGGTTAAACCAGAAAGACTAGCTGTACTGTTATAATTTTCTAAAATATTAATTCTGGACTAGACTATGGAATATAGCTCTGAATGAGCAACCCAAATTATCCCAGATGGGGTATCAAGGAAACATGTTTATTTCTTCCAGTTCTGTTCCCTGAATACAATGTTCACCAGTCATGGCAATCAGGAGCCTCTAGCACTGCTTTCCTTCTGCCTCCTCTTAGTGCACTGCACCCTGTGGGGGAGCAGAAGAAAAACACCCCATCACTTCCCTTCTACGTTGCCTGTAAATTCAACCAGAATGGCTGGTTACACTTCCCCTAACTCGGCTTGAACTCGGCTTCAAATTCCAAATTTGTTTTTGAAGTGGTATGGAAATCTCTTACCAAGAAAGAAAATAACTCTGAGGATGTGCAAACATACCCCTTTGGGGATACGGATGCAACAGTTCGACATCCTGCATAATTATAAAAAGGAATCAGCATTTACCTGTTCTTCATGACCTAACTCCTCTTGCAGTCTGCACTATAATTTATAGTTCACCTGAATCATAGAAATAAACATAAAAACAACTCATATCTTCTTGTTTAATAAGAGACTCACTGCACACTCTGGAAGCAAGAGTGAGCCTGAAGAAAAAAAAAAGTTGAGCTATCTCAATCAACAAGGATTCAGATAGACATGGACAATCCCTAGTTATGTTGCATCTCTTCGCTAATACAGATACATTCCTGCTGACAAGATGCACTCTTAGCTCCATTAGGGCCCTGCGCACACTGCAATCAGACTATTGCCAATCCCCACAGCTTCGTCGGAGCACACACCATGCCTACAAGTCCTCTGCCCTAACCAGCAGGCACTCAAGGAAATCTGGCCCAAACTACAGTAACTACACATAATATTAAAACTGCTTTTGAAAACATACAGGAAATCAAAGAACTCTCTCAATTTGTTATTTTTCAAGCTAGGCTTTCAACACTAAGAAAATGGAAAATGCTATTTTCTAATGCATTCTAATTTTCTGCAACATTCAGGAATACTACATGCAGAAAGTCAAATAAAAAACACTGCTAGCTCCTGTCAGCTTTCTATATTACTACTTCTTTTAATCACCAACAAAATGATGCAGAGGTAACCAGAAACCCAGGACTTCACATTCTTTTGCTCTGGTCACTGCACCTTTACAATCACCGGCTTCACTGAAATAATGAATAAGTAAAGCAATAAACAAAGCCAGTTATAAATACAGCTTCCTTGGTGAAAGGAATATAAAAGCTGGAGTCTTGCTTTCCAGAAGCTGCCCACTAAAACTTAAATTATAATTTGAGTGTGTAATTAAGAGCTGCCCCTAACATGAGTTCCATATGCAAAAAAAAACTCAAAGCAACCTTACACTGAACATGATGGTACTTTTAATGAGCACTACCCAGCCCTGTGGGGAAAATATAGAATAAAGCCTGAATTAACAAAATTCATCCGTTTCTAGCACAGCCGCACCGGGCTGTGGAGAGAGGCCCTGCTCAGCCTGGGCTCTCCGGTGCATGGACATCCTTGCAGTCACTCGCAGGCAGCTGGGGAAGGACTCAGAGGGGCTTCCCGCAGAGCGGCAGCAGTCTCGTGGAGGGTGTCCCAGCCCTTCTGACTCCCAAGACCTAGTGTCAGGCTCCAGGTTRCACACTGGTGTGGACACAGCCACTCTCATGCTCATCTCACAACGTGACTGCTCTCAGGTTGTGGCTTAATGACACATTCAAGCCAGTGTAGTGGTCTGTTGCCACAAAAAAGCTCCTTCCCCACAGTTACTCATTCACACTTCCTCTCTTGCTCCTGCAAAGAGGAGAGCTCCTTCCAAAATCAGCAGAAGACTAACTCTGTAAAATAGAAGTGGACATTTTTCAGTCAAGTTAAACTGGATGGGCTCTGTGAAGCCTCCTGACACCAGAACCAATTCAAGGAGGGAGCTGGACTGGGCTGGAAAGCAAGGGTTAACACACAAGGGATGGGAGAAGAGGGCAGAAGTCAAAATCTCTCAGTAGCATCAGGCCTTAGGACTTTGTGTGGCTGAACCATACCCTCACATTCAAGCAAGGCTGACTCAGGGACTGTAACTCAAGGGCAGATAAGATAACTCCAGAGTGAAGATACACCTTGAAGGCGTACTTACAAAATACATTGTCTTCTACAACTGAGCCAAAGTTTATGCCCTTCCCTGAAACTTCTGGCTGCTCATTCCTGCTCTAGCACTGCCTCCCCTTGTTATGCTAAAACAACTGTCAGGGTGGGTGGGTCGACCTATGGACACTGACCTGATTAGAGTTAAAAAATACCCTTAGGGAAAAGAAAGTGGCAGGGACTCTGGGGAAGAGAAGGGAAAAGAGCTCTTTTTGCTTTGAAGCATTTCAGTGATCCAGTCAGTGCAGTCAATGCGCAGCCCAGCAAGCCCACCTAGCCAAGGGTGCAGGCCCAGGGTGGGAACAACAGCAAGGATACCTTTAGCTGGCTTTGCCTGTTCAGTCAGCATCTTGTGGGACCTCTTTTTAACAGTATCGCAGACGGTCCAAAAAAAAAAAACAAAAACAAAAAACAAAACAAACAAAAAAAAAACACAGGAGAAAACAGGAGTGGAGATGTTAAAAAGACATTTAACTGACTCTGGCTGCTATTCCCTGACAGCCTTGGGCACTCAAACTGCTCATCATCCTGGTCCCACTCTTTCCTCCATATACTTCTCTTCTTCATCCCCCCATGCACCTTGGCTGCTCACTGACCATTTGGGAAAGCTGTTTTGGTGCAATAATCAAACAATAAAACCCAAARCACTGTTTCTTCTGTTATGGTAGTTTGCCTCTTGGTTTAGTGCGCTGAAGCAGCAGAAGTCCAAGGAGTGGCAAACCCTACAGTGGGAAGACATGATCATCTACAGCTAGAAGTAAAACCAGAAAGGACAGCAGCAGCACCATGGTAGGCTTAGGCTGCTGAGTCTGGGTGCATTAGGATTCACTCCTTTCATTATATCTTCAGTTCTGTTATGTATGTGCTTATCAGCTTTTCACTGCTGCACAGCATAAAGGTAGAAGGGAATGTACAGTGTAGTGCAGGTGGCCTTGTTTTACAACTGCCCTCACAAAGCCAAACTTGGGGGGAAGCGGGGAGAAATTATGACACTCAAACTTCAGAAGCTCTGTGTTGCTATACATGAAAAAACTGCAGTGTGCGCTGAGTGTTCATTGGCATGTGAAATGCTGGAAACACTCAGTTGGAATCTTTGCCGTTTTGCCTAAACTAGACAGATTTTCTCCCCACAGGCAGAAATACTGATAAACAGATTAGATCTGTAGATCAGTCTATCTTTGGTAATACATTACACCAGTTAAAAAGAAAAATCTCAAAACCTTCCAAACCTTCCAAAGGCAAGCCAAAAAAAACCAACACTGGTTATATGCCCAGCCTACAAGCCTGCTGTGTTAAGAACTTACTACCCTCAGCCAGGAACTACTACTACTAGAGTATAATTTGCTGAGCATTTCTTTCAACAACAGTGCTGTCTTAAGTAGCTCCCCTCCCAAATAAAGTTTTTAACACAGATCAGTCTGCCACAGCTTGGCTCATCTCTCAGCTATGAAACAGCAGTACAGACATATTTGAAGGGCAAGGAGGGCACTTGCTTTAGCCATGCTGCAAGCTAAAAGAAACATTTGCAAAAAATGTGAATGCTCCTTTTCTGTTTCAGTACAAAATAAAGTGCTTTAGTATACCTTCAGCAGTGGCAGAGTTAAGCCATTTCTAACTTAACTGTAAATTCACAGTTTACATCACCACATCTTGGACTGCAGGGCATGACAAAACAACTAAGGGGCAGTGACTCTCAAACTGCTCATGTTCTGATCTTTAGAGGCACATCTGAGCATGCCCATTCAGCACGGTTTTAAATTAGTTCAGTATAAACTCGCAGATGTCACTGTGTGCATACTTTTAAATTATCTTAAGCCTATCTTCAGTTCTAGTTTAATTTAGTCCCTTAAACACCACGTACTATATCAATATACGTACGCCAAGTCAACAAACCTGATTACTAGAACTATTTAAACTGAACTGGCAGGTAATATATGCCACAGACCACACAAGTTCAAAAAAATAAAGATCTCAACACCAAAACACTGAGGATGACACCATGAGCTACTGGAACTCCAGTATTCAGCTGGTGTTAGGCAATGGGGATTCAAAGCCCAGCAAACTGTTAACCATGTAACAGGTAATGATCAACAAGAAGTGAGCTTTCAGCATTTTCCAGTCTAAGGACTCTTTCATTCTAAAGACTATTCTATCTTTGAGGAAAATCCACAGCACATCTTGTGCAGGACCACCACAAACAAGTTTTGTTCCATTTAAAAGCCTGCTTATTACTTTTGCTTTATCCCCAGTTTACTTTCTTGGATCTTTCTTGGAGTGAATGCAAGCACATCTGAGAGGGGATTTGCAGTGACTGCAGCAACTGACTTTTGAAATCTAGTCCACAAGTTCGAACATCCTCCAAAGAATGAGAAAGCTCCCTTCCAAGTATTTGCTTTCTCTCAGGTAAGAAATTGTTGACTTCTTCAGGTGTACTAGAGATTGACACTGACTGCAAAGCACTAAGAGCAACTCTTACTTGAAATCAAAAGCCTACTTGAAATAGTAACTATTAAAACATAAGTTAATAGTGCAACAATCCAGTTGATGATACATTTTTTGCAATAACTTCCACATTAAGTCCATGGAAAAAAGTAGTCAGAATGGTGAAAATGCTAAGATTTTGGGGTAGAGAATTAAGGTGTTTCCAGAGGTCAGCTCTCACTTAATTTCCAAAAGCCACTGTCATTTGAAAATCCCCAGTCAGAATTAAAATAAAAGTGAAAATAAAGTAAGCACTGGGTTTTGCTGCTACACACACAGTTACATACACTGTACTGAGTAATAGTGAATTTAAAGCACAGTTATCAGATGTCACCACTTAGACATCAGCCTTGAAATAATGATTTATCTAAATTCTGATGGGAAGAGAAGAAACTAGGACCATAACCTTCCCCAAAACTTCATGGCACAGAGGGTACTTGTAACTTCCTACTTTGCTCTCACATCCCTCACCCCCAACTCCCACCAGCCCACAGTCAGGGAAAATTAAAAATACATTATTTTCTCTATGATCATGGAGATCCTGTCCTAGCAGCCCAGAACTTCAGGTATTTCCTTTTACGTAAAGTTAGAAGTAATATATAGACGTACTTCAGGCTGAAAGAGAGACAGAGAGAGAGCACGAGCACACAGAATGCGACACAGATGTCACAGTTTAAGCAGAGTACTTACTCTGTGCCACTTTCAACCATTTGCGTTAGTAGAGAAATACCATCTAGGTTTATAAATTCTTGGGCAAACGTAACATCCCGTGAGTAGTTGGCTAAGTCTTTCAGTGCTTCTAACTTCGCATCCATGCTAGAAGACTGGATCCTCTCGTGGAGCTGCTGTGCATTTTGAGCCTCAAAGAAAAACAAAACATATAAAACAAAAACATCAGAAGAGCTTTCGTTACAAAGGCAATAATGAATAAAACATTAGCCCAAGCAGGAGCAATAGCCATGTTTAATAACACGTTTCCATATAGTTTATAGTATAAAGTTAACAACCAAGAAACTTAAAGAAATGGTCATACTTAACACTTGCATTCTCTAAAACACTTAAGTAGCTCACATACAGATTACTTTTACAGAAGTATATTAATCATTTATTACACCATAGTTGTTATATATAACTATTTGCATTGATATCCCATTGTGTCAGGCAAAATGCAAACGTAACAGAAGACAGCCTTTGGCTTGAAGAGCTTATGTGTCATATCAATAAAAGTAGAAAYGAAAATAAAACAGATGATCGCCTCAGACACAATTGCACTCTAATMGTGCCAGCATTTTTTTCTGTCAATGCTTACACTGCTTATGAACTTTTCATGACCTTTAACAAGTAAAGCCATATATTGTCCTAATCAAGTTATATCAACAGAGCACAACATCAGGCATTCTGCTGCTTCCTCCTCTTCCTCCAGCTCTTTCTTTCCATTTTTGTTCACAGTTCAATTCAAAAACTCATATACTCTCTACAAGGAGCATAGGAATGATTATTTTCCATAAACTATATTAACACATAAACATACTATGTTAGTTCAATAACCGTATATATTAGGCTATTTGGCCTATTAATGCTAAAAATATAGGATGAAACAGTGAAATCTGAAATGAACACTGATGATAAAAAGTTAAAGAGATGTTTCAACAGCGTATTAAATTGGTCTCCTGTTTAGCTGTACAAATACTTTAAAATACATCTCACATTTTCGATTTGATGCTTTTACTTACCACAACACAACATCCAAAGCTTCAGTTAATAACTAGCCAATACTTTTGTTAGCAAAAGAATCTTCCTTGCTATATGCAGATACTTGCAAAATTCAGTTTCCTAAAATTCACTTCTTGCCTGCACTGCATGAAAGGTGAATGAGAAGCTATGTGCTGTTAGGAAATCAAATTAATGGTAAATGCTGCTCAGAGTTACTTGCTCTGAGATCATGCTTTTTCTTTCTCTGCTAGAGAATAAGAAAGATAGAAGAAAAAGCTGTGCTGACAGACAATTCCTTTTCTATTCAATAATGAATATACTCTTTGCAGAGATGGTCGTCTCTGCACTTCAAGATCCTCAGACAGTAAAGGTTTTTAGTGGAGTGGAAATGAGCATTTAAACAGGGAAGACTGGAAATAACAACACTATGAACTCTACATGATTTTGATTACTTCACAAATACTAATTAAGTGTTCCAATATCCTCTGAGATCAGCAAGGTTATTACTTCCCATTTTTACAGACAAAAATAAATGTAGTTCAACACTCAGTTTGGCCAGAACCCATGTGGTGAGCAGGAGTGTGTAAGGGGAAGAAATATCTTCTAGCTAATAWGGTTATGGTTAACATCTTCAATTAAGACAGTATCAAAAAGAAACAGAATATTTTTTAGCCCCTGGACTTACTATKCTTAAAGTACTGGGTGGTGTAGCCATAGCAGTTACATATTTATAGAAAGGCACAAACCTGTCATCCAAAAGCTTTTTCTGCCACCATAAATTACCTATTCCATCAACTGGTTTGAGCTATAATGGGGAAACAATGCTTTATACATTCCCTCTTTAAAGGGAATGTCTGTCTGAATGGTAACAAAAGAAAATTCTCTCAAACATAAATAGGCTGATAGGCTAAATCATTTGTTAAAGCCCAAGGAAGAAATAAAAATAGATCCCATTATCTTCCAGCTTCCAGGATAACCACAAAATACTTCTTCCAACCCTTTCCTTCCTTCACCTGCTCTGGAGAAAGAAATGTTTTAATAAAGTAGTAACATGGTCTATTCAGCTATAAAAATTCAGAGCAGCCACTATTACTACAAGAATCAGAAGTTCAACAGCCAACTTGTAGCTCACCATACAACCTCTTTTACTGAGCTGTTTCTTCTCAGACTCCGCACTATCGTAACTCAGGAAGATCCACTGATGCAAGGCATCCTCAAAACATTACTGTTTCTCAGAAAACATGCAACTCCTGAATTCCTGCCCAGGAATTCCTGAATTCCTGTTTCTCAGAAAAGAAACAGTCTCAAAAGACTTCAACACTGCCAAGTCAGCTATGTTCCTCTGATTTCAGAAATGGCTGCACAAACCTAGTTTAAGCTCATTAAGATCTGCTGACATGTCCTCCCACACCTGCTGTGGTTCTGGAAGATTACCACCCCCAGCCCACCCCTCACTGTCTGCCACCATTTGCCTACTGAAGGTTACAATCCTTTCAGCTCTCCATAGGCAGTCAGTTCTCTGAAGGCTCCTGCGTTCAGTGAAAATGAGCCAGAGCAGCAGAGATGAACAAAATACCTGGTTCACTGATTGAGCAGTACTCACCTGAGCTGCTCAACCAGCAAATCTGAGGAGGTAAAGGTTGGCAGCAGAGCTGTGGCCAGATAGATGGGGAGGATAATCTCATTATGTAGCCCAGTAGCCAGTAAGGGACAACTCGTGAGCTGAGCCAGGGGAACATCCTCGTGGGAACCAGTTCAAATTGTATCTGCTATTGCTGTGTAAACACTTCATCTACACACACATTAATAGCAGGTTATTAATGGTCAGGTTCACCCTTCTCTCTGGGAGAGACTGCTGCCTCCAGCATAGACACCTTGGGCTGGTGAATCACTTCTGCCATCCCAGATAGACTTCCAGTACATATGAAAAGAAAGAACCCCAGCATAGGGACAACCACCTACAGTGCAAAATAGCAGCATGAGCAGGACCAACCTTTTAACAGATATATGTTAAACCTTGCAAAAGTCAAATATGAAATCCTGGTGTCTGTGAAGTCAGCTTTGCAACTAACAATGAGAAAAACAAACTGTAATCCTAAATCYGTGACCACTGGCTCCCCTCTGCAGAGCACAAAAATTATAACACAGAGACATCGCATTATAAAAGTGTTTCGACTCTATTTTGAACACATAAAATAAAACTTAGTAGCATCCCAGGCATTGTCTGGCTATGCCAGTGCTAATGCCCCATCAGCAAAGTGTCAGAAGACTGCAAGAAAAAAGAAATCGTAAGGCTTAACTGGTCAGAAGCTCTACACAGCAGTACTTTATGTACATTGAGTTTTGCAAGCCACTGYATCCAGTAAACCATGTTCCTCCTATTCTTGGAAGAAAAAAGAACTGATATTGGCAGAGCAGATCTTGATTAAAGGGGTAAAAAAATATTTGTCTCAGCAAAAATACTGGTACATGTCTCATCAGAAACATGGCCAAAAGTAATGTTGGCTGTCACAAGTGCCTGATGGGTAAAAATACTGCTTCAGTGAACACCATGCAGTTCTCACAAACCTCCTAGCTCTTGTTGCCATAGCACTCATACGTGCTTATGGAATGTACAGCTCACTTATGACTGCATTAAAAAATGAAACCCAGATGAAACATACTCTGAGTGCTTACCAGGGAACTATTTTAATGATTTACAATCCATCAGTGGATGGACAGTAGAAAGCGCAGCTCATTAAAGTAACAGTGGAGCTAGCTGCCATGTCTCTGCTCTTATTAAGATATCATTCAGCAAAGAACAATAAATAAATATATAAAACCTTCCCAACGGAGAACCATTATGAGGGAATTAACAGAAATGCTGTCTTCCATTTACTCGAACAGCCATATTAACTGCTCTCAGGTTTAGAAAAGGAAGACAGGGAAGCTTGTAAAATGTGTGCTGTCAAAGCCTGAGTGTTTCAGAAGGCTGTCAAGAGGCATAAGCTGTTTGCCTAGTCTTAAATGACTTGCTCCAAGTACAGCCAGAGAAGGCTACCCTTAAGCAGTGCTTAAGAGGAGGAGCAGCTTGATGAGAYTGTCAGCTTAAAAAGAAAACTAATGACCCAAATCCAAGATGTGACTTGCTTAGAGACTCAAATAGCCTTTTGGAGGTTAGGAATCCCAAGATCATCCTACAAGGGATTCTGCCGACCAACTCATCACTTCTTTGGCATTGAATGCTTTGTGCATGAAACTTCGAAAACTACTTATTACACAGAAGCACAGAGGGTTTCGGTACAGAATACAAAACACAGAGAGCTGGGGCAGAAGGGAGGACACGGATTCCAAATGCTATCAAATATTAATGTGCTACGGGGAGAAATTTGGACTGTATTGATTTAAGTTATCTGTAGCTGTTCTACCATTATGTGATCACAGTTTTATCCTTTATTCTTTACAAAAAGTAAATGAAATAAGAGTATTTTGGTCTGCCCTGTAGATAAGTTAGTTGCATCATTCATCTTTCTGCTAGAAAACAGGGCACGCAGACCATCAGTTACTACCAAACACAATTTTGCACCAAATAAGTTCACTTGTGTGGTTTAATTTAAATCAGTGTTGAAGCAAACTCACTTTATGAACTGCTGTGGTGGTTTAAACTGTTACTTTCTCCTCACTTGTTACTGCCACCTCACCTTCAACTCAGTGTACTTCAGAAAATAATGAAAGACTGGATATGTTACATAATCATCATTACATACAAACCAGGTTTAACAAACCCGGTAAGACTGACTGGCATCTGATGCCAGCTAAGGAATGAGATCCAATTTTAATTAGCAAAGGCATTAAGATTTTTATAATAATGCTCAGCAAGCACAATTTCTATATTTAAAACTCTAAAAATAATACACGAGGCAGTCCTATTGAATCACTATACCCAGTTATAGGGGTAGAAACAGAGGAACAGGAAAATGGTCACATCTGGAGACATACAAAATCAATGAGAAGTATTACAGATGCTTGCGCATATGTATTATACACATGTACCTAAGAGTTTATGCAGTCAGTAGTCACTTATGAATATTTTCAAGAGGAGCACTGATTATTTTTTCCTCCCATTTCATTTGAAATAATCATTTTTTCTTACTATTCACAATATGACTTCAGAAATCTGTAAACATGAGCTTAAACCTTTACCTATAAAAAGACAAAGCAACCTCCCTTCCCAAATCTTCCTCCTGTATCATGTGCAAACACATATCAAATTCACTTACTGACTTCAGTGATCAGTGAGCCTACTATAGGTTTTAATAACAATTAAGTCACAATTACAAGATACACGTAATTACAACCACAGGCTTAATCTGCAAATATTTTTGCATTTATTGAGCTTTATGAAGATTAAGTCAGTTGAACACAGATTTAAGTAACCACAGATTGAAGATTCCAGACCAGACCCCCAAATTCTTACTTATTAAAGACATAGGATTTAGATGCATAAGTAGAGATGAGTTAAAAAACCCTACAATTTCTTTTACATGTGATCTATAAGGACAGGTATAATGACAAAACAAGTTGTTCATGTCTGAAAAAGCATTCAGGGAAAATACTATAATGACTATCAGTGAACACCTCTATTTATATGAGTGATCATGCAAGAAATGTTAATACAGCTGTCTATAAACAATTTATGGGTTGAGAACTTAACCAATCTCCAAGCAGGAGACAAAAAAAAATATTATGTTCATGCGACAAAAGCAAATGATCAGGCACAATAAATACCACATTAGAAGAGGTTATCCATTGACTGAACATTGACTGAAGTGTATAGTTCATGAGCAAGCCATGTTTTCCTAACTATCCAAAAAKCTACTTTTGAATAAACAGCTAGTGTTCAGATAATCAATTCTGTTTGAAAACCATTAAATTGAGAAAAGASAGAGAGTCATTCTGTCAGCTGAATTCTCCCAGTATTTTAGTAACCTCTCAAAATGATTAGTCATTAGAAGGAGGATTTGCAAGATCTGATCAAAATAAATCTACAGTTGCATACAATAAAAGGTTCAGTTCTACTTGCTGCATTGCAGGACCGAACTGTCCTTTTGGAATAGTCTCACACCCAGGAGCAATTACAGCTCATTTATACACCTACTCACCAGCCACTGGAATATGGGCATCACAAAATAGACAATAACAATCTGGCATTTCACTCTCACATATGTTCGGGGAGAAAAAAAAAAACACGTTGCTCAAGAAACATATGATGAGTCCCTTCAGAAATGCAAATGGACAAAGGGGGAAAATAGGTCATGGAAAACAGTAAAAACACGATAGCTCAAAGAATTGTTAAGAAAGATGATAGGAGAGTAAAAATAAATAAGAAAGATGATATGGGGAAAAAAGATAATATGAGAGAAATTCAATCTGTACTCAAGTTACCTAGGAAACAGAGTGTCTGTGTGAAGAGTGGTTAATAGAGAAAAAAATAGCATTGTTTAGAAAAAAACAGCCTTTCAGAGAATCACACAAACTTTGCAAACAGATCTACGGAAACAAAGAGACAGTTCAAATTCCCACCAGGCCTGACAACTGGCGTTTGTGAAGTTCTAAATCAAAGAAGTTTAAAATAGACACGTTATAAATCTCCGAAGGCAAGCATTTATAATGAATTTAGCAGTGCACCATAACTGCAGTTCTGCTAACACAATGTCACAATGATTGAGAGAAAAAAGGGTTCCATACACACATACAAAATCTAAATTTGAGATAAAAAAAAGGAAGTGTTTAACGTTTAGATTTGAGGGGTTAGATTTCTAATCCTAATTTAAAGAAGCAAATCCAAAAATGCTACCTGTCTTCTTCTAGATGAAACTATTTTTTCTTTTAATCTCTGCTCTGGATACATGAGGAATATGAATTTTGAGGCTAATGACAACAGAACTCCAAAAGATCACATCTCATCCTTCTCAACCAATCTTCAGTGTTAAAATTCAGTTAATTAAGATTAGAAAAGCATTTCAGGTATATGCAGTCTTCAGAATCAGTCAAAATTATCCCTCACAACCCTTCAAGCAAAAAAACGTTTCCTCAAAAGGCTTTTTGAGTTCAAGACAGATTTTTTGCCCACAATAGGAAGGAAATAGGCAGATTATGGCAACTCTGGAATTACAGGGCCACATCTCGAGGAAGTGTTCTAAAGCTCCAGACAACCTGCACGTGGCTCTTCTTCCTTTCTTTCATTCCTCCTCTCCCTCTTTTCTAATTTCCCTGCCTCTCCAAAAAGTGCTTTTGGTGTGATTTTCATTTTCTGGGGGAAGGAGGAGATAGTTTCAGTTTTATCCTGATGCAGGATAGGAAAAGGAAAAAAAGGGGGGGATGGAAGGAAGAAGATTTCAGAATCTTAACATTTTCACAGGATGAAAAACACATTTCCCATCCAGCTCAAGCAGCTAGGAAGGCATCTTCCCCATTTTGCAAGAATATATCATGCAGTCTGTTCTTCACATATCTCCTCCAACTACTGTTGCTCTCAGACAGAATTTCAGAGGAAAAACGGAAACAGATGGCCTGTTAGCTTTTCAGAGTAAATGACAAGCCTTGTGTGGGTCACCAGTATAAAAACCACAGCTTGCAAGCCTTTAATCTATCTATTTTAGGTACCTCTATGATGACCACTTCAACAGTACCTTAAAAGCAAAGATACTATTCTAGGGTGGGAACATCCAGAACTTCATTTGATCTCTACAATTTAAAGAATACGAATACTTTAATCTGGCATAAAAACAATCCAGTCCTTTCAAACCTCCACCCAAACTACTCCCCTGATTTGGGGGAAAAATTGACAAAAGGTTTCTTTGTTGTTGTTGTTTTTAAAGTTTGATTATAAGTACTAGTTTAGGGAGAAATGTCAATATTGAAGACTAGAAAGTAGACTGGCCTTGTAGCTCATGACAGGATGGAAGAATAGGGTCTTTAGGAATATATCCATAAATGTAGTCAGAGTGGTCTATAACCAGGGCAGATACCAGGTAGTACTCTCATATCCTGAAAACCCCTGTCTTGGCTGACTGAACATAAGGCAAAGGAACAGAAAAGCAGAAGACTTGTGCAAAAATCCCACCTTCCTACCCGCAGCTATTAGTGGAAAGTGTTATAAATCCCAAGTTTGTCTTTTGTTTGCCGGTCACATTTCCAGTTCCACAAGTGATCATGAAGATAGAGAGACAGCCATTTTCACAGATTAGCCACAGCACAACCTCACTACAGTTTTGCATGGTGCAACCAGTTGCGGGTTTTGAGACAGGGAAGGATTCCATGAGTCACTGCTGTGGTTACACAAAAGAATGATGCAGCGAGCTTGGACCATGCTGTTTCTTGATGAACCACAGATGTTTTGATTTCATGAGATCCCAAGTTTGGGCAGTAGCTAGCCCTTTCTCAGTGGAGTGGATATTTGTTCTTAAGCAATCTCAAAAGATAGAAAGAGCTGGTGCTGGGACTGTCCGTTTCTGAGGAAGGTCCACCAAACAGGTTTTAATTCACAGGGAAGTGGTTTCCCAGGTACTAGGCTATTCTGGTGACATACAGCAAGAGGCTCTGGAGTCATGCAGATTCTGAAAGAGCCATGGTCTTAAACTGCTGTTTACTCTCATGGCTGTAAAGCTCTGTATATGACCACTGAAAAAAGAWGATAAATGATAATGGGAAGTATCTCATCTTTCCCCAGTTGGTTGCTACTTAGATGTGCTTTCTATTAAAAAGCTATACTCTTGTAGAAGAATTTTGCAGACACAATCAAAACCAACGTATGCACATGTTTTCATATTGACTTCTTCAATTTCTACTTACACATGAACCTGCTTACAAATTCAGCTACCTCCTATGTCTGGCCTACATCTTCATTAAGTTAAGCAGGCTGGGGAAGAGTGGGAATGCATTCCATGTCTGGAGGACTTGGGAAGTTAGCATCGTACACTTCTTGTTTCTTTCCTTTGAGGCTAGGATCTACTAGCTGAATAGTGATCCATCCAAAATGGATCTGTGGCCTCTGTGCAGCTTCTAGGTAGACAAATTTCCACATATCATGGCAGTAACTGACTGCACGCTTTTAGTGGGTTCAACAGAAGCCAGAAGTTAAACCACCCCAGCTCTGTCTCGCYTATTCAAGTGAGCAGCAGAACGACGAAGACAGAATTTGCCCATAAGAATGCTTTGAATCTGCAGAGGCTAAAACACCACCACACAGAGGTAAACCATTTTAACGGCACACTACATTCGTCAGTAAGGAAATGTGATCACTGCTGCCCAAGACATATGTCTTCTGGGGTTAATAAAAGCTTCCAGCATGTGGCAACAGTACTGCTCAACTCAGCAGGGGAACAGGCCATTACAAAGCAACCAGTGACTCTGCCATGCTTTTTGAGGAGCTGGCAAGGAGGTAACATTGAATAAACACGAAACAATAAAAACAGCAAAGCCAAACATCACAGTTGCTGCTCACTCAGCAGAAACTTAGACAGGAGGAAAGCTCTGACCTGAGCTGCCCAGCAGAGCTCTCCCTTTATTCAACCACCAGCCCCTTCTCCTGGTTCTGAGTTAGGGGCAGGAAAGGAGCACATGAGTGAGGCTGCAATGCCAGCAGTTAAGCAGAGGTACCGTGGACATGAAGGCTGCCCCCAGTGGGAGAGAAGTCAGAGACAGAAAAACACCCAGCTGTGCCAGCCCTACCACAAAATTTCACTCAGAGACACCACCCCTGCCCCTGTAACTGAAAAAAAAGAGATCAACACATACATCAACACAGTCATCTTGTGACTGCACCATCATCCTCCTTTGCAGAGAGACTGTGGGATACAATGGGGCTACAGTTAAGAACAAAATCAACAACAATAACAAGCCCTGCCCACATCAGTCCATTGCAATTCTGCTAATCAAATCTTCACTTTCTACTTTGCGAAGGGAGAGATGAACAGAAAGGTAACTCACTGGAGATGTTGTTAATCGAAGGATTGCTCCGTTCTTTATCTCATTACGATTCTGAAAGAGAAAAATCCAAAAGGTTTTCTTTAAGACTCAAAGACTTGAAAAATGCATTGAACAGAACCCACACTAAACCAGCAGCAGTGCTTTCCCTTGCCTCTGTGCAAAAGCTTCTGCCTTTTCACATGCAGGCTAACATGTATACAACATTTTCCCCATTTAGGCATGCTAACACYGGCCTCAAGGAATAGGTGGCTGTTCACATGATATTTAACAGATCTGAACCATTGCAAGAATGACTTCATATTTTTCAAAGTTTAGCTTCCATTGGCAACTTCTGGATATTTCTTTGAAATATCCTGTGTAACAGACGTAAGTAACTGGCCATGATGTCTGACTCTGATTTTGTGCTACATAGTTGAGGAGTTCGTAAGTTTGCTGAAACCTGTCATTAAACATCTGCAGCATTTAAATTTTATCCCACTGGCTCTCCATTTTCTATAATGAGAACAGGCTGACTTAAACCACTGGAACCAGTGACTGAGCTCTGCCACCACGACTCCGCAAAGTCAAAAAGCACTGCTGTTAAGCGTTAAGTAAAGTTCAAACATGCCCTAAGTTGTTATTCTTATCCTGCTGGCAGAAAGAGGAGGCATTAAACATTTTCTTTTGGTTAAGCTTGCATAAGATGTTCAATTAAACTAAGGCTCTGGGCAGATGAAAAAGCTACTATGGTGTAAGCCACAGTGTGCATTTACAGCGCACCCACAACCTTGTGGTCAGTGCCCATGTGCAGGGTCTTACCCTGTGGTTAGCGTAGGAGAGCTTGCCCCTCTTGGAGCGAGCTGCCTCCTGTTCACCACAGGACCACACATCCTCAGCGCAATGCACACTCGCACCTTAGTTTATGGCTCGGCAGCTCGTTCGCGGGCCCATACCCTAATACCTCAAAGGAATCTGAAGAATCCATAATGGTTTGAGAGATATGAGTTAATCAAGTGTTTTAAATGAAAAATCATCTTTTCTGGTAAAGCTGTTCTAAAGACCATGCTGCAGGCTTTCTGCAGACTGACATTTAGCCAAACAAATCAGTCTGCATTTCTTTTCAGGCAATTCTTCCCAATTTCCTTTCATCCTTCCTGCCCCCAATTACATACATCTCAAATACAAGATGCTAAAAACAGGATGAGTCCTGCTTGAAACCAGGTCAAGCAGTTCCAAAATAAACTCTGTTACATTGTCTCTTTCCTGGTACCTAAGTCCTCCGTAGGATTGGTTCAGCTATCCACAAGATCACCCTCCACCCACAAACACTTCTTCACTTTCACTGAAATAAGTAAGCTGTCAGACAACACAAGAGGTACAAAAGACTCCCCCCACCCCCCCCCCCCACCCCGGAGCTTTGCTTAAATACACAAGCAAACCTATCAGTCCTCAGCAGTCCCCTCCCGGCTGTGCCACTGCCTGCCTGCCAGAATACCAAGTCTAAGGCATCTGCGTGAAGCAGCAATAGCGCATCTGTGCAGTTTAATTTTACTCAGCATTGAAACAAACTCACTTTGCAAACAGCTGTGGTGGCTTAAACTGTTACCACCTCCTGGGTTTGTGGAGCTGAATGAAAGTAATTGCTTCAGGACAGTCACACAGTTTTGGTTAAATCTACCTCCATCAACACTTGGAGGTAAACCACTGGATCTGTGCTGTGTTAGGCCAGAGTATGCATGCACACACATACATACGCATACGCATGCACACACACATGCGCACAGTTCCATCAGCTGGGAGGCAGCAAATCCCAGCATGCAACAATATTAAAAACAGGTAGGGAGTCAGGCAACACTTAAATTGTCCAAATCATATCCAAAAGTGAAAGCCAGATGACACTCTTTGGAAAAGGCTGGAGCTAAGAAAAATAAACCATTCTTAAACATAAATAAGAGCACTCACACCAGTTTATTTTTCAACAGCATAACTTTAAGGAGTTTAAAAGCAGCTCAGTTTCTCATACATTTCTTGCACTAACTAGCATGAACTACCAAATCAGTTACAAATGAGTCTGTGGTTTAACAAATTAACTCACTTCATCTGGACCACAGTCCAGATGTTTGCACAGTGTGCAAACACTCTTAGTCCACTGCAAACACAAGGTACTCGGCTTTGTGTAAGGAGGCTACACTAAACGCTGTGGTCTCAGGAGACAGGATGAGTTTACTGAACAGCTGAGTGCTACTGAAAGGGGGGGGGGTGTCTCCCTCCACCACCCTCCTGCCTCCCTGCTCCCTTTTCTGCCTTGGAGCAGTCCCAGCACTTGGCAGATGCATCCATGGGTCAGTCTCACTAAGTAACCTGGCAGAAAACAGCACTGACAAGAACAGAGGGAAGAGTTTTTTGGTGGGTTAGTATACAAAAACAAGCTCTGCAAGGGTTCAGCCCCAGAGCTAACAGAAGAAAGACTGCGAAACCACACAGCTGGGAGCAAGGTAGGGATTGGGGGGGGGGGGGGCAGGAAACAAGGGAAGCATAAAAAAGAATTATACCTCTCCCTTTTTGGTGGCAGCAAGCTGTCCACCACAGCCAAAGTTACATTATCTTATAGTTGCCTAAGGCTGAAAGCACGTTCCACAGCTTACTCAACTACAACAGGTTTGTTACAAGTTGAAGCCCTAACCCGTAAAAAGTTGGACCTAACCTGAAATAATCTCTACAGTCAAGCATGCAGGCTAAAAACAAATTTGTAATGATGCAAGAACACATTTTGCTTGGGCACAGGTTGAATCCACAACCAAGCTAGCAAGTGGAAAATACCCTGTTAAATAAATGCACTATTCCTCTATAGTCAGAGGAATTTAAAAACAAGGGGAAAGGGGAAAGCTGATAACGTTTCTTCTAGTTTTAGAAACCTTGCTGAAGTTCAGACACTACATACAGATAAAAAACAAAAGTATTCTCCAGAGTGACTATATGTCAGCAGATTACACAGAAAATAGCACAAAAAAACAACCTACGTAGTACACAAAAGCATCGCGGGCAGTTTTGTTTAGGGTCTTTCTGCTCATTTACCAGAAAGAGTCTGAGACACCAAAGCTTGCAGACCCAAAGATCCAACACATGTCACAGCCCACAGCACATGGAAAGCTAAGACTTTTCTCTGTCTAATCATGCCTGGCTCAGAGCAAAGTACATAACATAAGTCTGCCCAATACTGTAAATTTAATCACTGCTATCAAGAGACACAGACAGCTAGTCTTCAAATCCTGATTTAGACGAAGGCTTATGGAAAACTGCCTATGCCTTTTATCTRAAAGTATTCAAAGCATCAAGTTTCTAACACAGCAGGCTAACCAAAACTTTAAAAGGGTTAGCTGTTCCCCAATCAAAAGTCCCATTTTGTTTATCCATTCTAAATAATGACTTAAGCACCTACCAAGAAACAGCCTGTAAGCATACAATTAAGCCAAGAGGATCTCCCACATTAACTGTGAAATGCAGTATTCAGCATGCCAGTTAATTTCAATTGCAACATTTATACACCATTAATCTCCTTAGTATTAGGGACCCTGTCCTGCAGAGTTCTCTCCTAGAGTAACAGGATGTCGTTCCAACACAACAGCCTGGCTTTAGCACTCACACTCTTAAGCACTACTCTTATTCAGGACAGGGTGCACCATCAACTAAGATGGAAAAAAACAAACAAAACAAAAAACCTCACTCTTCTTCCAAGACATTTCTGATCTGTTTCTCACATGTATATTAGGTTTGCAGGTATTGTTCATGCTGTTGATCTGCATTAGGAAAGCTTATTTCTGGGCAGTGAGGAAACTACTTAAATAGCACTATCCAAAATACAGACCTCCTAAAGAAACTTTGTGACAGATAAATAGATTCTTTATAAATGCCACTTGGGACTAAGACAGCAGTCATATTATGGATACAAATAAGCCTCAGATGCAATATTATATCTAACAAGAGTCTACACTCACAAGATGATTTTATTCTAACTGAATATGCAGTATTTCCAAGCATCCTACTCCTACATGACATCTTCCAAGCTGGGTTTTCACCAGACACAAATACTGCCGTGAAAACACACAAACAACAAAACAATGCAAGTAGTAGAAAATATCTAGGACTGTTTGCTACACATTCCCTTCATAGGGCCCTCTGCCTCCCAACTCCACCAGCTGGAGCTCCACGAACCTACATTATCTGCCACTAGGTCTGTTCCTTCTCAAAGCTTTGCCTTCATTGTGCCACAGCGTACTTTGCCCAAAACACACACAAGAGACTTGCACAGAGGAAGCCATTTAAAAAGCAGGCCCAGAGCTTTAAGAGTCCCCCAAACCATGGAGAGGGACAAAGGTATGTGCATTTGCTTTCAAAAGATCCCATCAAAACAGCTAAGCCAGTT
Organism: Apteryx rowi; assembly: GCF_003343035.1. Classification (NCBI taxonomy): domain Eukaryota; kingdom Metazoa; phylum Chordata; class Aves; order Apterygiformes; family Apterygidae; genus Apteryx; species Apteryx rowi. Next base: position 344,795 of record NW_020451029.1, on the reverse strand, counting down.
ATTCAGAACTTCGTTGGAGAAACACTCAGGAAAACTTTCCAAGAAAGATTAAAGTTTATTTTGTCATGTATTTGTCCTATCATTATACCCAGCAAAATGCCTCATGACTCAGCTCGCTGCAATTGGTTGGAATGGAATGTTTTCCTAACATATTTGAGGAAGACCTAGAAGCATCAGTTCTTGTGGTTATAGCTCACTCAGCACTTATTTTTTTAGCCCTGACCAGGCATTTTTCTTCRCAGACCTCTCTAACCTGGCCAAAGAATAATAGCTAAGAAATTCAAAATTCTTTACACATTTACATTCCAATGTAATTGATTATTCCCTATTTCCATATTATTATTATATTACACCTTCCTCCAAGTTGACACAACAAAATATTAGAGCTCTGAAATACACTTCAAGTTGGCAACTCTGTAACATTTTCACCAAGCTGAGTCTGGGCAAGTAGTAAATAAGGATAGAGAGATAGATGGTAGAGTTCATTTTTAAGTTACAACTCAGGAAAGATGTGGAGTCCTTGTTGACAGATCTCTCTTAAATCACTGACTAAATGCACTGCAGCAGTCAGAAAACACTGAGCATTATCAGAAGCAGGACTGTGAACTAGGCAGAGGGCATCATTCTGCCACCACAGAAAAAGCTTAATGCACCCACATGCAGGGTACTGTGCGCAGTTCTGATATTCATCTTACAATGGACACAGAATCAAGGAATGCAGAAAAGGACAAGTGAAATGATCAAGGAGAATGAGCTGCTGTCTTACAAGGCAAGGACTCTYCAGTTTGGACAGAAAAAGGCCAAGAGGAATTATGATCAAAGTCTACAAAACCATGAAAGCAGTGGTCAGGCTGAATGCAAAACTGTTATTAAATTCTGCAAAAGAAGACTGGGGGGTACTTGATAAAAACAGTAAGAGATCAGTTCAAAACGTATAAAGAATACATCTCTTCATTCAGCTGGCAGTGAATTTCTTGAGCTTGCTGCCACAGGAGGTTGTGAAGACCGGCAGTATCAGCAGGTTCAAAAAAAGATTAAAAAACACATGGCCCATATACATGTACTAAAAGGACTAAGTGCAGACGTAACCTCTAACATCTGTAGTGTAAGTGTGAATGCTGAGGAAATATGAAGGGAGCAGATCACAGAAAGCAACTAGGTTCACAACCTTAACTCGCATCCTGCTACTGGCATGGTTAGAGACAGAATATGAGGTTAAATATACCATTGGGCTGACTCAATATGTAATTTAAGTCCATTTTTAGTCACCAAAAGCTTTAATAAGGTGAAAGTTAAGAGATCTACATAATTATCAACGTTCTTTTTCTTGGCATGCTAGGACTGTACAGTTTTAGAAAAAAATACCAAGGTAGTTAATCTTGTAATAAAATTCCTTTTCTGGGGAGTTGTTGGAAATAGGGAGAATTTCCTGTAATTTTTTACATTAGAGTTTGAGGATAGCATTTTCCATGAAAAAGTAAGTGCTGGTAGTTTGGTTAATGTTCCTAAGAAGAGGAAGGTTTTCTGCATGCTGTTTACCTGCCCCTACTCAAAGATCATAGAAGCTAGCATTAATAAACCAAGTTACACCAGTGGTGTGGCTTCAGGGTATGCATAGCTTAGTGAAACTAAACAGCCACAAAAGGGCAGTTCCACACATACCATCTAGAATGTGTGCTCCCAACACTTTCCTTACATTCGATCTACCAACATGCAGCAGCACAGTCAACCAGCTAATCTTAAAAAAAAGTTACCTCTCTTCCTTCCTCCTCCATTTACAAAAAAGGGAGGGAAAATAAAAATCCAGAGTTGTTTCAAGTCATGGCTCTGACAGAAGACAACTCACCTTGCTGTACAGTCTCTAGGATGCTAGAAGAGGGAAAGGAAGGAAGCCAGGGAGGGGAAAATTAAAGCTTGACCACCTCTGTCTTCAGCAATCCAGAGTTATATGAGGTTGCATGCCAGTGAAACTGGCCTAAGAAAACTAGAATCTAAGAAAATGCCCATACTTTGCATCATTTACTTATCTTCACGTGGAATGATCTATACAAAGACAATGTCATCAGATATCACTTGCTCTGCAGAGCAGTGATGGTATTATACTGTGGGCAGACATCCTTCTTCTGGTACATTAAAAAAAAAAGTTACACACGGGTTATTTTTAATCTGAATCAGTTCCCTAATCCAAGTTACCACATAGCCTCAGACAGTTGTACCAATAACATGGAAGGGATGGGCAGGCAATGAGCAACCTCATCGTCCTCCGGTAAGCTGGAACATAAGAGCARCACCCTCCAAAATAAACATTAGGAAATGACAGGCTTAGCTGGGCATGTACTATTGTTGGTGAGATCATGTGGGGAAATCAGAACAGGGAACTGATATGAACATCAAACAAAACAAAGCAAAACAAACATACCACCCCAGACAAGAAAAGGATTTGAGTTGAAGTTAACTCTCCAATGCAATTCACCCAGCACTCTTGCCCGCAGCACAGCTGAGGGGTCAGTGCAGGGGCAGTAGCTCCTTAAGCAGACCCTACTGCCAAAAAGTATCTGAAGACTCAATCCAAGCCTGTGGTTCATGGTCACTTTTGCCAGACCAAAGCATAGGTTGCTACCATAAAGGGGAGTTTTGCTTTTCAGTCTCTTGCTCATTCCTACCATTGTTTGTGTGGCATAAAAAAACTACTTGATGAGTCAATGAGGGAACTAACTCAGCTGAAAATTCATCATTTTGTTTTTTGCCCAGTTTGTAAAGGAGAAGACAGGAATAAGCAGTATGGTTCAAGCAGGAAAAAGGGCCATCCCATTTTGCAAGACTGAATGTGAAACTATATTCACAATGGTGTTGTTTCAAGGGAAGCCTGCAGGTGCTTGRGTCACTTAAAATGTCTTTTTTTTTCTGTGATGGTTTCTTCTGCGATAGCAGGGCAGCTAGGATGGGCTTGAACATGACCTGGTATCATTTACAGAGTTGCATTACTTAAATCATAGCAATTAATAAAAAACATCTCAACATGCTTCCAAAGGAACTGGTACACTTTTAAAAGCAATGGTAACACAACTTGTGTGCATGTACTCCTCTCACATGTACATCCTACTCCTATTCCCTTGTGTTTGCCCTCCCTCTCTGTCACAGACTAGAGAGTTGGTAAAACATCCCTTCTCCATTTGTGACTGCAATCAACAGAATTTGCCAACAAGTTTATTCCACATCAGCCTAAGACAGTTTCACATGCAACTGAGGAACACAACAGCTCACAGCTGCTAAAAGGGGAAGTTTCATTCCTCTTCCCTCCCTCTAACATTTTCCTTCCTCCCAGCCCATTCCTGGCCATCATTCAAGGATCCTGCTCCACCCTCGCATCAGATCGGGCTTTTTTCAGACCCTTCATTGAGACAATTCAACCAATTAAAATGGCATAAAATGATCCCCTCTCCCTCTGCCACCGCCAAATTGTCCAAAAATACACTGCAGCCAGCGCAAATGATGTGGCAGGATCTCATGGGGAAGGGGAGAGGAAATCAGAACAGTTCCCTTTCAGCAGCAAGCTGCGATGTTTGTTCACGAAGTCTTGTGAAACCCTAAGTAGGACATTCTTAAAGTATAAAGTGGATTTAAAGAGCATTTTTCTGTTAGTCAGATTTGATGCAGATTATTTGCTATCAGTTGAACTCACAGTGTTTGTGGCATACTGTACCTACATTTGAGTGCTGTAACAGAAAGAAAAACATTTAAAGAGGGCCTTCCCTCTCTAGTAAGTTACTTTCATGGAAGAATTACAAACTAAATACAGGAAGATAAATGTATATACAGCTTGAAAAACACAGCTGACCTATCTTATCAGCCTTGCTGTGGAATTAAGGAACTAAACAGAAGATATTATCATACCAAATATTTAAAAAGGACATAAACAGAAGAGGAACTAAGCTATTCATTGAGGCGCCAGAAAGTATAACAGGTAGCCAGGACAGAATGGTTTTCTTCATAAAATTGTGTATGAACCTAAACACAAATCCTAAGAACTTGGACTAATTTGCCAAGAGAAGGATGAAAACTTGGTTCTTGGAATCAGTCTGAATAAAGGAGGATTGAAAATGATTTAGTGCACAGATACTCATTTTTTCATGCATGTCCACTAGAGAAACATATTAATGTCTGCTAGGTTTTACTASAGCCCACTAGGTAGCATTACTAGCATTCATCAGGCAGGCAGGAGCATGGCCACTCTGACACCACATGCTGCCTTTACTGCTGAGAATCTCTGCAGGGCTGTGCAGACACCCCAAAAGAATGGTAAGAAGTTCAGGAATACGAGGGGGATACCACATGTCAAGTAGATGGTGGGGGAATGAAAAGGCTGGTCATAATTTGGTTCAGATTTCAGTCCAAATACAGACTGAAATCTGCCATTTATGAAGTATTACTAACAAGTATATTGTAAGGAGTAATGCAGAGAAAAGGAACAGATCACCTAAATGCATTTCTATTCCCAATTTTTATGCTAGCACCTATTCTCAGCTGCTTAGGAGGAGCCAGGTCCTTCAGTGAATCAGAAACCTTCCTTATTCAGAATGTTTACTTCCAACTCACTGAAATTCAATCAAAAATGTGAAAGAAAAAAATTCCYCCCCAAAAACCCAATCCTACAAGTGGTTCACTTCTTGTCCTGTCACTGGCATACACTCCCACACAGGGAGCATATAATGGCATGGTGGAATTTCACATGAATATACAATTACAGGTTGTATTCAGCAAAAAATAGGTCACAAGCAAAAGCACCTTTAAGAAAGAACAAACATCAGTTACTCTACCCAGGCTCAAGGGGAAGGTGGAAGGACATCCCATCTGCAAACACAGCGAACAGCTGAGTAATGGGAATAAAAGCAAGGTGGGGGCAGCTCCACTTGCAAAACAGTATGAAATTCTCTCCAAATAAATGGAGGAACTCAGTGTCTCTTCCATTTCATGCACTAAGCACATAAGAATGAAAGGGAAATGTGGGTGGCAGGAAAGAAGGAATAAACGTAGGGAGTCTTCAGGGCCATCAGATATAAAAAGCTGAAGACAATGAAATTGTGACTGAATAAAAATGGACCACAGTTAATAAATGAATGAATGAAATGTCCTTGCATTCCAAAGACAATATAAGAAATGTCACCAGTATCATTATTGTGTGCTGAACATAGCTTGGAGCTGGCTCACAAAGACCCTCAGCAAGGGCAAACTAAACATTTATTCCCAATAGCTGCTCTGATGAAAGGTTAAGAATCACCCCATCCTGGGTCCAGCAGTGAAGCCAGCTCAAATACTGCTCTCCTCCTCCCCTCACTGCTGCAGCCCCCTACACTACACTTTATCACTCCTTCAAATGTGACAAAAAAAACATTTCTGAGGCTGTGCTGTAACCTGAACAGCTGCAATGATCCAGCTCCCTTTCTTTCACCATCTTCTTGCTTTAGGAGAACAACTCTGAGCTAATAACAAGCCCTCCCAGACCCATATCCCATGGTGGGCAGTGCAGACACACATAAATGGATCTGCAGGAGCCTGATAACACAGCATCAGCACAAAGATATCCAGGCTGTGGTCATCCTCTCAGGAGCACAATACAGCACATATAATTGTATAGCTATTTTTTGTTCTCCAGATAGCCGTTTTCTGTTCTAACCCTGTGCTTGTCCAGGCTATAGGCTTCCTAAGTTATTATGGCTGATGTACACAAGCATCTATTCAGCTACAACCTAAGCTGAGTGAAGCAGAGATGACTTTTTTGGTCTCTGTCGTACAGTACCTCATACAATGAGATCCTCACCCAGGAGCCAAGCTCTTACATACTTGACCTAGCAAGAAATACCTCTCCATTATAACTAAGGCCTTTAAAAAGATGTGCATAATAATGTAATTAAAATCAAGGATATTATGATTTTTAAAACACAGGCTAGGCTTAAGCTTAGGTACTATGCCTAGTTGGTTTCTTGCTTTAACTTTTTCTTCTTTTATTTCTCCCCTTTTTAAAAACAAGTGTCAACATACGCAATTAAAAGTTTCCACTGCATATGGGCACAGATATAGTCAAACAATCTGAGATGCCGCAGTCCAGAGTGCATTTCCTGTGATGAGTCCCATCTCTAGCAGGAACACTGGCTGACTCAAGACTTGTTAAAAGACTGCCCTTAGACTGTCTGAAGGAGTTACCGCTACTCCTGTAGAGGTATTTTTCCAAATAATACAGCCAGACAAAAAAAAAAAAGTAGAGACAGATCTGTTTGGGTGTTATTTTTATTTATTTATTTATAGTATCATCAGGAAATATAGGTCAGCTACAAAAGATAAGAGTTCTGCTTATGATAACCAAAACACAGATGCGCTATTTGCCACCCAAAAATGAAAATATAATTGTAAGCCATGTGTTGACAGTCTCACATTTGTAACATTTTCACATCAAAGTTTCTTTACCAGCTACAGGATTTCATTAATTGCTTTTCTTTCTAGCAAACATAGTAATGTTTTTAAAAGGCATCTGCACCTGGAAGGCCATAAATCAGCAAGCAACCAGGATAAATCTTTGAGAGGACTGAAAAATATTCACTTACTAGAAGCTGTCACTGTAGCAAAAGGGCTCTGCTCATCTCCTAGCAAGAGACAGATTAAAGCAATGTGCACTTCAACAATCTAATCATTAGTGTTCTGGCTTTATTGAAGTGCATGAGTTTGTCCTCATGCCTGGTATTTTCATGCTTTAATTCAGAAAGCAACATCTTAGCACACAAGTGAAGGAGYGCACGGAGAAGGGGTCATGACCTATATAGGCCTCTCTTTATAGCCTCCATTCAACAAGCAGTGATAAACTGTGAACAACATCTAATAAAAGTCACAGACATCTGAGTAATACTGGTGGCATTTAGAGCTCTCCTCTTATTTATGTGACTCAGAGTCAGACACACTACATATTTTCAGCAGGGAAWAAACAAATTCAAAGTCCTCGCTGCAGTACAACCCAAAATGTTCTAAAAGACCATCCTTTTCCACCCTTATTATAAAACAAAGGCAGCCAAAAGCCATCATACTTCCTTTTAAGCAGAGCAGAGAATGTCCATTTTCTCCAAAACTGCAGGGTCCTACCATCAAAGGTGGAGGCAAAGCCGGAAAGGCTCCTCCAGTTGTACCTGGACACATTCCTTCGACAAGCTAGAATATTTCCTCAACACTGGATTCTTGAAAACACTCACTGGACAATTTGAGTTTAAATGCCAACAGACAAGTTCAATTGTGTCTAGCTTATTGGAAAATGTTGTGTCTCAATTCAGGGCAATTAGCAAAGCAGTCTCACTCTTTAAATTCAGGTGGAGGAAAAACACAGCAGCCAATAATTACTTCAGCAGCTTCCCTTGTGGTAGCCTTTGAAGTGTCTGTCAACTGAAACTTGAAAAGAAAGGAGGAAAAAATGCAATGGAAAAAGGGAGATCCTGAAACAAATTATGATGCTTTGAGAGAGTTGTCTGGGTTGACAAATAGTTGAATGAAAAACTGAAACTGGTCTGTTAAAAAAAAAAAAAAAAAAGGCAACAATATTTTATGAGCAACCACTCTAGCTGTCTTGCTAAATTTAGTCTTTCTAAATGCTTAACTATGTCTAAGTTCCCCTTATTTTTGGGGCGAGGGCAAGAATTACAGCAAGAGAAAAGTTAGTTCATGTCTCAACTGCATTTTGGTTTTTAAACAACTAAACAACTTCTAAACAACTGTTAAAAAAAAAACARCACATACACAAAAACACTCTTCAGCTTAAGAGCAAGCCAAAACTAAACTGGTATCAACAAGACAGTAACAAGAGGAATCTATTTCTGGGCAGCTAACTTCAGGTCAGTTTAGCTCAAAATCCACTGCAGTTAGGGAATCTTCATGCTGATTTCAGCAGGTTTTGAATTATGCTCTTTTTCACTGATTACAAACGCACGTCTGCAGCACTAACTCATACAGCCTTCCAAACAAATTAATCTTTGTTGTAGTTTCAGTGACTCTAGCAGTAATGCTAGGAATGAATGTATTTCTTGGTCTTATTCAGATGAGCATGTCCCATTTATTTAGACTACACATTCCATTTTTATTACAGCTACAGCCTTTTCATTACTTTCTGTGCTGAAATCATTGCATCATTTCGTGAATCACCAAATGCCAATGCTATCAGGGGACGAAAAAAATATAAACCAGCATAACATACATAACTGGAGAAGAAGGACAAGACAACAGGAAGGAAGGAGTAGCAAACATTATGCAGTCCTTGAAACTTCTTTCTGTTTGTTCAGCCAAAGTGGGAAGTACCAGTGCACTAAAGTTCTCTTCAAACATCAATGAGCCCTTCATGTTTTACATATTTTAATTTCCTGTACACCCCTTTTCAGTAGAATATTAAACAAGCACAAATACCAGAGCTGAAGGGCTGAATGTCTGAAGTCTGATCAAACTTCATAGATGTGAAGGCCTTGGCACATTCAAACTTTTGTTTTGCCTTTCAGAACAACAAAATACTCTTTCAAAAAAGTCATTAAACTAATGTTAAAAACGAAGAAGCCAAACAAGTCATCGGTAAGAACCAGACTTTTCTTAACCTCAGTATTGCTAACTTCTTCACACTCGCTGATATTAAACATAAAAGATCTGTAAACCTAATGAAGCCTAAAATCTACTGCCATTATGCAATATAATGGAAGATTCAATTTATAATTTTGCCTTACACTCTTCAACATTTAGTTTTACCAATTCCCAGGTCCCCTGTACCTACTGTCCTGTCAGTATCACATTACAAAATTATGAACTTTTTCCACAGGTTGTAATACAAGTCAGAGTTAATTGAGAGATAATATTACTTGTACTTTTAATTAATTTGGCTCCGGTCAAAGATTGAGTATCTGCACTGCAATACTTCAGGTTAGCCCCCTTAGGATAATAGTAACTGTAGAACTTTCAATTCCATGTAAAAATCTTAAATCATACTATGAAAAAAATTATACCAGCAGTATACTTAACCTAACCACAGCTCAATGGCAGACCTGCAGGAACAGCATTATTGCTACTATTAATAAAGAAACAGAGAGTAACTTACCATGGGCAACCTTTCCTAGCATTGACCATACAACCTCAGTATTAGGTGCTAGCAGGATTAGCCTCTAAATTCAGTGCACTTATTCTGCAGTGAACTAAAATCTGTATTGATTTTGAAGCCTTTGGAATTTCACTGATTTCAACAGCAGTGAAGTAACACTAAATTTGAAGTGAATTTCTCTAAATTACTTATTAGAGAGAGAGCGCCAATAGCACTCCAATATTTCAACTGCACTTTGACATGTGCAATTACTTTATCACAACGCTTCCATTTAGAGTTCAGATAGAATGATGTAAAGACGATTCATTTCAATCTGGCTGGTCTAGTACTGTAAAAAGACAATAATATTTTATATGTGTTAACTTAAAGTAAATTATTGTGGCAAACACGCTTTGACAGACTATGCAAGTGTCATGTTGAATGATTTACCTACCTTCTCTGTGATGTAGAAATTAGAACTATCAGCGTGCTGCAGTGCATATTGATCATGATTTGCAAGAGACCACCTTAGAAATAAAAAATAAAGTAAATCACAAAATGAAATCTTAAAAAAATTTAAACAAAAAACAAAAAACCCACATCCTTTGCATAACTGGTCTTTACTATGATCAAACAAGTGCCTGTCACTCCCATGAGTTTCTTATACTTATGCACAGGCTTCAATGAGCTCCAAAGTTTAAAAAAGAAAACAAAAAGCATGCTGATAAGGGAAACCCGTAAGTATAGATACGGCCCATAAATTAGTATTTTCCCTTTTGCACATCTCTAATTGAAATTCCTGAACTTGACCATGGTCAGCCAGAATGAAACAACATAAATACATTTCCTCGAAAGCAAAGCCTAAAAAAAAAAGGGGGGGAAAAAAAGAGGGAAAGGAGAAGAAAGATATTCTACTTTGGTACTTCAGTGCTTCAGGAAAAAAAAAAAAAAAGCAGCTCATTACGGTATTAGTTCCAGATCTGCAAAAAAATAGCAAGGATAATTTTTGCTTGCAATAAGCAAGGTCATTAAATCACTGAAACAGATAGACTGCATTTACAGTATCAGGATTCTATGCTACCTTAGGTAATAAGCTTATATAATGTTAAATTCATATATTACATTAACTCATACAATAATCCCTTTCTAATTCAGCTGCAATTTGATGGACATTAACAAGTTTCTCTTCTATGGTAGCACTTGCTTAAAAGGGCATTAATTCACAAATATTAACATGTTTAAATTAAAGCAAGATAATTTGGTTGGGCAATTATTAGTTCATGTTGAGGGCAGGACTTGTGTTCAATATTTCAGTTCCACRTGAGCAGTCACATCAACTGGACCAGCTTACAAAATCCACTGGGCCCGGTGCTCAGAAATCGAAGCCACAGTCACCGCAGCTGTTTCTTAAGCTATGAACTACAGGGACCACAAGAGCAAAGTGAGTGGGTAAATCTCATCTCCGGGCAGAATGGCAACAAATAGTCTAAGTGAACCACCCACATATGACAGACATGCCATCTTATAAGCAATTGACACAAAAAATTCAAAATTTGAAGATAAAACAATTGTAAGATTTAGGAAACTAATCACTAGTCATTAAGGAGATCTACATTTTCTTCAGAATAATCATTATCCCCCAGCTGGTTTAATAACTCAAAGTATAGTATCTAGTACCTACTGTATGGAAGAACTTACCCATCGCAGACTTCTTTTATTATTGAGGACAGTGGCTTTTTCTGATCAAAGGAGGGGAAAAAAAAAAAAAAAAAAAATCAGCGAATTGGAACAGCCCTGAACTCTTAAAAGATGTTTCTAAAACCAGTGATTCCAAACAACAAAACAAATTAGTAGTATCTCATTTTCTTTTTAATATAGACTCATTATGAAAATTCATATAAATTCATTTTCCTTTTAATGTATCCTTGATAGCACTGAAAAATTTTCTGATACTATGCAATTAGTATGATGATCTTTTTTTCAAGTTTAGCATTACCAGTCATTTCTGTAAACTTTAACCCATACAGCATCARCTGAGCTTGTGGAGGGAGTAGAGAGGGGGATCAGTCTTTTGTGTATACTGCATCACATTACGCAACAGAAAAAGAAAATTCAGATATCAGCATCAGCATTTTCCTGGAATGACACCTGAAGCAAGAAGATATTCAGGTTTTTTTTTTTTAAACCTTCTTTTGCCACTTCCAGGTATCAGTCGTACAATGACAATAAAACTCTCCAAAATATGCCTGTACAGCTTCCCCACTGCTAAAGCATCAGCTGAAAGGTGTTAAGATTCCAGATGTATCAGTTCTGCTTTATTCTATGCATCTGCATTCGCAAGCATTTGGACTGACTGAAAACAGTTCTGTTTTAGGTCCCAAAATAGAAGGAACAGTCTAGTCCAGTGATGTTGCAACACTGAACATTGTTATAAACATAGGGCGCACACAAGAGTGTCCTTAGAAGAGTGCTGGCTAAAAGAAAAAACATCTTTATGACCCAAAACTTGGAAGAAGGTGCATGGCAAGAAGAAACAGACCACAGCTCACTTTCGGATGACTACCAGGCCTTTTCTTTTCTCCTATGGCAGGTGATTGCACAGAGCGCCACATGGAGCTGCTGTTTCTCAGAAACTCCCCAAATCACCCAAGCAGAGCAAGAGCCTCAGCTCTACTTTCAATAACCATAGCTCACTGAATTCTTAAAAAGAAGAAGAGAAGAGAGAGAAAAGATAAAACAAATAAAAAGGCATAAACCAACTCCGCTGCCAAAAGAAGCAATCTCCCTTAAATAATTATAGATTAAAAAAATCATGTTGGGAAACTGACTGAGCAGCAAGGGAACTTGGTGGCAAGGCACACTGTGGGGAGGGGGAACTATTTTTCACTTAGATTTGTTGCTTGAACTGCATCATTACGCAGAGAGGAAACCAGAGATGGGAATATGAGTGGTCAGGCCAGGTATAAGGAGGGATTTCTGATTTCAACAGTCAAGTCAACTAAGCCAGTTTAGAACAGGCAAAATACAATACAAGATCATTTGAATCGCACATGAATGAAAGCACGTGCTGCAAGGACCCGTCCCGTCCCCCCTTGCCATACCTCCCAGGCCTGTTTCTGCCCTTCCTCTTTTAGTGCCATTACTGCTTTCATACAAGCACACAGATGAGCTGTACCACGGAACTTGATCAAAATAAAAATTGACCTAGCAAAAAGGAAAGGAAAAAATAGTTTTCAGTTGGATCAATTTCCTCATCTGACTCACTGCATGCCTAAGTGAGCAGCAAATGGCAGCATGTGACAAAAACGGCAGAAGCGCAAAGCTGGTCCTTTCTGCAGCAGCCAACAAGCACCTTCTTCATCGCAGCTTTGCTCTCCTCCATGCTGGGCCAGCCATTTGCGCGGCCGTGCTGTGAACCACACCAGGCAGCTGAGCCAGGACAAAGTGTTTTCCACCTCCCCAGTTTTTCAGCCTCATCAGTTCCTCAGTCTGGTTTACTGCAGCATTTATGTGGGGCTGCTTTGACCCTGCTGCTCTCTTCTCCCAAGGGGATTATTTGTAGCTGCAGTACTTCTTCCCCTTCTACATTCACACAGAGAAGCAGATACACTATGAGAATAAATCTCATCTCCGTACTGAGAGGAGGGGGAAAAAAAAAAAAAAAGAAGAGAAAAGAAAAAGAAAAGAAAAATCAGCAACCCTGTATAAGCAATCCCAGCTCTCTTCCCCCTGCCCCTCAAGAAAAATGAAGCCCCCCGACGCAGGAGGGAGGAGCGCAAGCTTGCCCGGAGCTGGGAGATGCCAGGTTGCTGACCAGCAGGTGTGTGCCCATTCATGGGCCAGCTACCACCTGACGCAGCGTACAGCTCCACACACAGCCTCCCCTTCCCTTCCTTGGATGCTAACATGAGTCATTCTCCTCTATTTGCCAATTTTGACAAAACTTGTATCTGGGATTTTAGGTCCTTTTTCAAAGTAAATTGAGATCAGCTAACATTAAAAACAAATCAGGGATGAAAAAGCATAACAGCCTTCCCCTTTCCCCGCCTTGAGGAAATCAGGATGAAAAGAATCTGCAGCAATCCAAAATGGCAATTATAATGCAAATACTGGGATGATCAGATACAATTACTTTCAAAATCAGGATTCTGTTACTTCTGAATCCTCTACCCCATCAGCTTTCATGTCCTTTCTCAATTTATCAATCTAACAGACCCATCTCCCTCCCCCTTTTGCTATTCTATACCATCTTTGCTTTACTATATGACATTTGAAATGAAAAACTTAGAGGAAAACAAAAGAAAACACAGACCAACTAGACGCTGTAAAGGCAGAGTTAAAAAGAAAAGCAAAATGGATCTTAAATAATAAAAATAATTAATACAGACAGCCTTTYATAGTGCTGCCTTGTCCTCCTATGGCACTACTGCTACAGCATTGAAGTGACGAAGTGACTAAAGTGCAACCCAGTTAACAGCAAGAGAATGAAAGAAAGAAAGAAAAAAAAACACACACAACTCTCCCAGGATGCAAAGTTTGCAATTAGCAATTTGATACCACTAATGTGAGCTTTACAAATCAACAAAGATAAAATAAATACCATTGGGATCCTAACAAGTGCTGCTCCTAACAATCCCTGGGGCTGCATTCCCCCCTACAAATACATCTCTAGACAAAATTCTTTGCCCTTTCACACAAAACAGATAAATTGTCACCAGCACCAAGTGTTCCCAGCTGTAAGCAAGATGTTGCTAAAAACCTGCGCCAGCTGCCACGACTGCCTCCGTGAAATCACTCCAGCAGCGTTATGCAAGCCAGGGCTGCAGAGCAGGCTCTGGCAGGCAGCACATGGCCCGTGCCGCGCCGGCTCTCCCACCGCCCGCCCTGCTGTACCAACGGCAGCGTTACTCTCCTTGGAAGCAACAGATGGGCTAGCGACCAGCACCCACTTCCCTCCCTCCAAGCTAGCTTGTAGCCCCATCGAGGTCCTCAGGGGCCCTGCTGCTGAAGGTTGCAAGGAAAATATCAATGCTTAGACCAATAGTGACAGGACACTACTATTTATTTTAAATATAGTAGTGTATCAGTGCTAGAAAATAAATAGAAGACATTTCTTTTCTTTTTAAACCATGGAAGAGGAGATAAAAGTCTACTTCCATTCTCCGCAGAGTAAATCCACTCTCCAGGCCATTCAAAGATAACAAGTTTTCTTGCCTAGCTGTAAATATTTGCCTGATGTCAAGGAGAAAGGACTCAATGTTTTTGTTATCTTAATCTTCACACAATCATTTTTATGGAATAAAATTTTTGCTGCATTTACAGTTCTTAAAAGCAAGCCCACCTTATTACTTCATGTGCTTCAAAGACCTCCTTACCATCAGACAGTCCAAAAACCTTTCAGTTTTTCCTTTATTGAGATTAGTAGTTTGTGCTAGTGCCTTTTGTCTTTATGTCCTTTTCTATGCTAGCAGAAATGAAGTGTGCTTTTAAACATGCTGAGATGTTCATTTAAAGCTTTAGCATAGGGGAAGGGGAAAAAAATTAAGCTGCAGTTTTAGTCCTTGAAATAATACAGACCAAAATAAACCTTATGCTCCCTGTAGAAGATGACCCCATTAGCTAACATATCAAAAACATCTGCACTGAACACATTGGTTAGTATAAGGATAGTTTTTCCAGTGTAAATATTGAACTGATAGCAGAAATGCAATGGAAAACAATAATAGGACATTACAACCTCATGACTGTTGTTGATCTGTGTATAATTACACACATGGGCAACCCCATAATGGACACCAACCATGGGCAATGCTAGAGCTGATGTGAATTTACACATCCAGTAGTCTAAAGCACTGGCCAATTAGTACAGGTGTCCGAGATGCTGGCTTAGTCTAGCCCTGACAATATTCACCATGCAGTAATATCCTCTTCACTTTTCCCTCATCATTTCTGCACTCCTCCGCACGTCTCTCAGGATGTCTCCAGGTGCACCTTAGCACACAGGTCTTATCCTTAGTCTACTTGAGTACTTCCCTTGGCACTGTGCAGGAGGTAGCTATTTGGGCAGTATTTTGTACCACTTCTGAAGTAATATGCAGAGCAGAGTCTGAGATTTCCCACTCTAAGATATTTTCCCATCAGTTTCAGCCTTTCATGCCTACAACTTGTGGTTCCCCAGCACAGGCATGCAAGGCCAGGCTTTGTGAATCCACAACACTGCTTTCTTCCAGGGAAATTGTGGGATGAGCAAAAGAAATTAAGAATATCCAACCTGCCAATGTTAACAAAACCCTAAGTCCCGTTCAAGCCACCAGTATGCTAGTCTGGGTACATTAACCTGGGTTTAAAGCACTTCCAAAACAAATAAAAAGTGTGTGTGCATGTGTGTGTGGACCCTGAAGGGGATAAAAGCCTTGATCTGGGTAAAGGCCTATGTTTTACATGCAGTAGAGATGCTCCGWGTACATTATACCTGGAACTTGTAGATAGGTTTTCTTTAAGCCAAGGGTGAATACCTTTGCTAGCAGAGGTTCATTCCTTTTTCCTGTTGTTTTTGACAGTGATTGGGGATATCATTTTCTCTAGCTGACACCTTTTATCACAGAATTAGTAAGAAAAACCTTAACCCTTGCTGTTAAGCCTATCACAGAGAAACAGCAGATGCAGCACATGTGTTGGAGAGCAGAAAACAGCCAGAGAGTAAAACAGAGTTCTGTTGCTAATCTGTACATCTGTCAAAAAGCCAGACTCAACATAGTGAATACACCGTTCTGTCTATAATTAATGCTACCATTACGCTAATAAATCTTGTAGTGCAAAAGTCATTTTTATGGCTATTATAAAACAGAAGACGACCTCTTTTCACCATCAATAGAAGCTTCATCTGTTACTGTCTCATGACGAGGGCTACAGAAACAGAAGCAGGACTGTTCAATGGCAAGCACACCAGATACCAGGACACCTGGGTCCTTGACTTACTACTTTGCCACAAATTTCTCCTCATGTAAGAGACAAGGCCTTCCCCTGTAGGCGGAAGGTACTAGATCGCTTTGGACTTTAGTCACCCCAGTCTGCCTTTCCTGCTCCAAATCACTACTGGAATCAGCTCTCTCCATTGACTACAATGGAGTATTTGTGAGACCAGGCTCATTAACTAGGCAATGGGTATCTAAAATGGGGAGAACTGGATCTCCCTAACTCATGGGGGCTCTGGAGGGAATGATTACCTGAAGAACAGGAGGGCACTCCAGTACTGCAATAACAAAGACCATAAAAAGGCCAAGACCAGGTCTACGCTGCAGAATAAAGTTGGTGCAGCAACACAGCCTGAAGTAGGAAACATTCACACCCCAGAGTCCACAGGCAAAATCCTCATTGAGAATGCAGCTTGCTGATGGGAGAGAGCTTTTATTGGCTTATTTTATATCACTTAAGGTTGCAGTTTCAATATGCCAGTAGAAAAACTCTGCTATAAATATAGCTGCAGGGGGTCCGCAGGGCAGACAGGACTTGAGGAAAACTGTGCGCTTGTCCATTTCCTCCTCCTCTTCAGTCTCAGCTGCAGTTTCCTCAGCTACTCCTTCCCCCTTGCCAAAACATCCTCAGTCCTAAATCTGCATTTCCCTAGATACTTCATTGCCCCACAGCACATGTTTAGGATAAAGTGACTGTAAAACAAGGAAGTGGTGTTCTTGAGTGAAATGTATCGCCATTAAAACAAATAATTTTACAGAAGCTTGTTACTCAACATCTTGGTGTCCTAACAAGCCACAGCTCTCCCTGTTTCCTCAAGTACCTTGCAAAGTACCTTGGACTGCCAAAGAAACTCCCAGCTGTAAGAGTACTGAGGGGTTATAAAACATCTAAGGACATACAGCTCAGTGGATTACAGCATGGTGCTCTGCAACATCTACTTGTACCACAGATTTAAAATACAGTTCAGAATACTTCTTCAAAAGTTACAAAGCAGTGTTTTAAGATGTGTTTCTTCACACAACCACTATGTTAGGTGAGCATAATTCTTAAAACAGATAGAAAAGTCTCTACATGAAAATTTGTGCTGTGGGGTTTTTATTGTTATTTTATTTTGTAATACAACCCTGAAGTCCTGGAWGGAGGATTTAATTGAATTATAAAGTGCTCCTGGATATTCCAGCTGGCCAGAATGTGAATGAAATAACTTTTACTTAATTCAGTTGTGTGTGACTCCAGGAATCTCATCATTATACAAAACATTTCCTTTAAATATAGCAGAATTAATGCTCAAGAGATAAGACTCCTGCTGTTTCTAAGAGGAGAATTGTTACAAGTGTCTGTGTGTCTCTATATGCATGTGCAGATGCAACAATCTCAGTTATGTTCTGCCTTCATCTTAAAAATGTGGTAAGCTGAAGGTAACAAAATTCAGGACTCCTATCAAGAGGTTCTGGCTAGCACTATGGTGCTAACAAAAGCACGGCCAGAATTCTCTCTTCATTCCTCTTAAAAAAGGAGARAATTAATGAAATATTTCATCTTTTTTTATACACTATTCCTGAACATCCTTTATGTTAGAGGTCAGGCAAGCTGGGACAGTACTTCTGTGGGATCTTAAGAGGAGCCCTATTTCAAGCATCTCCTGGCTCGATTTCCACTTCTATAAGAAGCATTTAAGATGCATTTACATGGATTTAACTGATGTCTCTCCTAAGGTAGAGGAAGACAGCACAAGGTAGAAAGCTTAAACATCCATCAGTCCGTACCTCACTAAATATCCTCCATTTCTTTCACAACTTCTAACCTCCCTCTACAGCTATTGCCTCTTCAATCCATTAAGTTTTGCTGCCTTCCCTGTATTCAAACACTGTATGTCAGAGTTTTTCCTGTATTTTTCAGTGATGAGGTCCCAGCCATGCACCACAGGATGTCAGTTTGCAGCCTTAGAAGAGCTCTAACCAGTCAGAGTGCGGTTTTGGACAAGCCTACAGCCAGACTAATAAAACATAATATGTGACTATAACATTGCTCTTTTATCCAGAATGGCTGTCTGCCACCAGAGCAAAGAACTACTGGAGCTCTAATGATGACTGCTCAAACCCTACAGTCCCATAAGAAAGGATATCGTATTTTTCATCACCCGTTGTAATTGAACAATGACTGGTTCATTACATTAACAAAGCACTATGTATGTATATATGTTAGTGCACTGAATTATATCCAACCCATTAAAACATCTGGATTATTGTTTCCATGGTTATTTTTATTGCTGAATGGCTTTTTCTCCCCCTCCAAAAAAAAAAAAAAAAAAAGAGGCCTTTCATTATTCCAACAAAGAAAATGTTACCTTAAGTTAGTGGATATTATTTTCTTACCAGTTCTATTAATAATCCCTGATGGCAATAAAATTGAAAGGATTATAAAAAAGTTAAATATTCTCACTATGATTATATGCTGGTTAGTATCTGCTTTATAAATGCTTTCATTTTTTGTTTTGTGAAGTTGAAATACTGACCACTACAACAAAGAACAATATAAGAAGTCATAAAATGCTTACCAGTCTTTGTTTAAAACCTAAAAGCCAGCTTTCAATGAGCCCTAACATCGGTAAACTGGCTCAAGCCAGCCAAGTGATTTCCAGCCTTTGGAAAAGGCAACCATCTTTTGGCTCATCTGCCTTAGTATAGATTCCCGAGGCGGCAGCAACCTGGGAGGGGCTGAGAAATGGCTGCGAAGGCCACCTTCAAGGATGAACTGTCCAGCCGGATGGAAAGGGGCTGTTGCTAGCAAATCCAGCAGGCAGCAGTTCTCTAGGCACCACAAGAATTTTTCAAGAGCTCCCTCCTAGTCCTCTATCCTCAAGAAGCTGAGATCTTGTCAGTGGTTAAAGCCATTGGCATTTCCATTAACTAGTTTAAGCTCATAAGGTGCAATAACATTGGAAATCTTCAGAACATTCATACCAAAAAAGCATCAGTAACTCCAGCTACTGCAATACTATTACACCTCTTGGATGACAGTTCATATAATTTTGCAGGTTTGTGGGAGGAAGGCAAAAAGCTCACTTCCCTCCTTTATCCCCTCAGCTTTTTAGAGGGTCCAAGTCTGGGGCCAGAACTAGCCCTAGGGAGTAACGCTTAATGGTACAGCTTCAGGTATAAACCATTACCAACATCCCTTTCTTCTTCACTACTTGAACAATTATGGTGTTTGCTAATACTGCACACATTTAGACTGTGATGCTAGGATGGTATCGGTATACTGCTATTACTGGTGACAGCACTTGCAAAAACCACAGCTATTCTTATTCCACAAGCATAGCAGAAATTATCTGCCTTCCCCCCCCCCCCCGTTTAATTAAGCATTTCACAAGCCCTTCTGAACTACACTTCTCACCACAGTTTGAGAAACACTGACCCATGGTTCCTTCCAAGTGCTCCATTGCACTGTATTAACATGAAACTGCCATTTGACAGTGCTCCTCTAAATTTTGGCCACTGTACCAGATTTGAAAAGCAAAACATAGTTTTATTATTTTTTGCTAACATAAAGATTCACATCGACTAATTTAATCTAGACTAAATGATCTGGTAGAAAAGAAAACCCAAAGGAAGAGATCATACAGCCAAGTTTATCCACAAACTGTTCCTTCAGGCAGGAACAGTGTTCACCTCCAATGGTCAGGAAGTTTATCCCCAAGTTTAGAGCAATCTGTTTGTAGTACACAGTGATAACACACAGGCACAAGTGGATTTGAATGGGATGGGCTAAAACAGTTACTGCTCCCAAATATCCATCCCGTGCTTCTCCTGGATGTTGCTTCCGCAGCAACAGGAACAATAAAGCTGTAAATCCACAACAGAGAGAACAGAATATCTAGGTAACCTAAAACTGGTGCTGGTTTACTTAAAATATTTTGTGCTGGAAAAAAAAAACACACAAAAAAACAAAAAACAAGAAGAAACAGTTGTTGAAGAGCATGAATAAATAACATTTCAGCCTTCCTATTGCAAAATGGAAGCCTTTCAGACAAAGAATGTGAAGACAGGAGAGAGTAGGCAACATCCCAGGTTTTCTGTACAGAGCCCACGAAGTCCCACTCCTAACATCTTTCAGACTTATTAGCCTGAAGTCCGGGAAAAGAAGGTAACATGTAGTCCAGCCTCTCCCTTTTACTTATTTTCCTCCAGAATGCACCCCCAGAAAGACCCCCATGCAAATTCTGGCAGCACCTCATTTCCACTCCTTGTCTTATATGACAGGAGGACTTAAAGGTGGAACATCATCCTTATATCAAGCTCTTAAGAGTCATTATCAAACCTTTTCATTAAGGATCAGTTTCGACAGCGCGGATTTATGAAGGTCACACTACAGCAAAGTGTAGACATTATTTTCCAAATTTCTGCCAAAGAGAGATGGGGGCAGGAGCAAACTCAAATAACAAAACCAAGACATTACAGGAGTGTATAACTGAATTCAGTTAAGTCCATCTCTCAAGGAGAACACAGAAAAGTACATTAGCTTGCTCATCCTTTAAAATGAGCTGTAATGAGTACAGGAAACAGGCAGTTGCTGGGTTTATTGGGACTTAATGAGTCCCCACCTGAGAAGAGAGGGAGCTGTAACTAATATGCAATTTTCCCCTCCTTGTTTAAGGCAACTTTCCAGGAAAAAGCATTTGCAGAACTCTGACATCAAATAGCATATTTCAATGAATGAGAAAGGTTGGACACACAGGCTGGTTCAGCAAAGCATTTAATTATATATTAATTGCGCAGGCAAAGAGTCTCCGTAACTTTAAGCACAAAAAATTACCCTCACTGAGTTAAAAACATCATTGATGAACCCAGGTCGCCAATCCTGCAGAAATGTAATGCAGAGTATCAACTAGAAAAGCTTTGTACCTCATGAAGTTCAGGTTGTATGAAATCATGTGCTTGAACAGAAAGTTTTCAATGCAAAGTTTACTAACATTTGATGGAAAAAATACTTTCCAACTATTTCCAGGCTCAACACCTTTCAATACACCATTGTCAATTGCTGTGGCTTTACAGTGACATTTCCTTGTTTTAAGAGTATTTTCTTCTTTTCATTGCTAAGCAAAATATGCATATACACAGCAGGTGAAATGGGTTACTGTGCAAATGCAAACAGATAAATGCCACCAAGCATATACAACAGACAACCTAAAAAAAATCAGTTTTCCTCTAATCCTTTACATGGAATTTTTAGTTCAATATTTGGAACGGCCTAGGTACATTGAAAGATAAAGAACTTACGGTATACTACAATGAGGTTTGTTGTTGTTTTAAATAATCATACAATGCTGTTCTTTTAAATATTGCTTATCTTGTTAGTAAGTGATCAGAGAGGGAAGAAAAGGGTAAGTCAGAGTTTTTAGGGTTTTCTGAAATACATGTCAGATGGTGCTTGAATGAGCAGATCCCACCTGGAAGATAGGCACTGTGYTCTTTGCCTGCAGTGTTTGATCAGTGGGCAAGACATTTCACTTCTCTGCCTCCCTTTTCCTTCCTCCCCTTTATCATCTCATAGAGAGCAAGCTATGTGAGGTATGAATCATCTCCTCCACTACAGCTCTTCAACTAAATAGATGTTTTAAGGGAAACAGATTGGGGAAGAGTTAACATTAAATGAAGCAAAAGCAGGGCTGTACACTTATAAGTATGTATCACCCTGTACAGTCTCAAGGCTCATTCCCCCACTTTTTCCATCCCCATCCTAGGCAAACATGCAGGTTTGTGTGTATGCTTATTCAGAAGGGATGCTTCCTTGCCATCTTCATTTCTTGTCACCACATCTGTGCTTTCCATCTTAGAAAGTGGAGGGATGACGCTCCCAACCTTCAATCCCTCACTTCCCCCTACACCACTGGTAAGGCTGCCATTAGCCTTCTCCCCCTCAAAAGCATTTGCCCTCTTCCTCCTCCCCACAAAATGGCACAGGGAAGCTTGCAGACAACTTGTTGGCCCTTGCAGGCTGGATTTGAAGAGCTCTACTCCACATAAGTCAACCTTGATCTTCCTTGTTCTCTCTAAATCTTGTATCATAAAGGTAAAAACAAGGTTCCATGGCAGTAAGTAATATTTTAGATAAGGTATGAGTTTTGTCTGGAGAGTTACTTTAAGCCCTTTTGTAAATTAAAAACACAAACATTTTGGTATTATTTTATTGCTGCTTGAAAAGAGGCTGAATAATATTTTTTTCATTTTTGTCCTCACTGTTCTTGATAGCAACGAGCTGTTGTTCATCATGACTAACATACATCTTTCCCTGAACACAGTGTGCACAATGTCTACTATTTGTTATATAATAAKAAGAAAAAAGGAAAACATTTTTCACTCCAGAAGGCAAGAGATTTGTATCTGTAAAGATATGCTWACTAAAAAATTTCAGCAAATGAAAACAGAGAAGCTTAGCAGGTCTGTAAATCAATCCATAAAGTGTTAAACACTGGGAACAACCCTTTCTTCTAAAGGGGCTTTCAGTGCTCTGTGTGCCTAACAATCAATCTGCTGTTATTCCAGCCATTCTCCGGTCCCTTATTTCTCCAAAGTTCACACAGGCATATGCCTCAGTGGAATTAACTAGAAGTGATGCACTGCATGAAGAAATTAGGATCCCACTTCAGTAAAACGTTTTCAGCATAAATTCAAATTTTCTCCTCTCCAATAGAACTTTATAATGTTCTCGGTCCCCAGATGGATTAGGGTCTAAGCGCATTATCAAGCGCTTGCAAGGCTTCCTTCACTCTAAATAGTATTTACTGAAATAATAATAATTCTACACAGGTATCATGTTGTAAGATTTCAATATATTATGAGCAAGCTGTTTAATATTAAAGAGGTTGCTTTTAATATTAATRTGTATGCCACAAACAATCTCAGAGAAGTCCAGAACATAAAACATGACACTTGTATAACTTAATCTGTTTTCTTCCCATATATTTCCTACAAGGAGTTTTGAATCCATAAATCTGTATTTGTTAGCTTCTGCATACTGTCTCATATCCGTCTTGTCCATGTGGCCATTGCATGAGAACTAACCAACTGCACAGGACTACCCATGAGATATATCTGTAAGGAAAACAAAAATTCCCCTGCTCCCAGACCGTACCACTGCTCAAGTTCCAAAATCAGCGCTTGCTGCAGCCATTCAGTTATCATACTACAAACAAAAGGCACTGGCTGTAAAGATTTGAAAAGACTTTCCACCAAGAGGTAACACTTTTACAGTTGAACAAACTAAGGCACAGGAGTGTTAAATGGGTCACACAAGCAGCAAATACCTTATTTAAGCAGCTTAAAAAATAAAAAATAAAAAGGCAATTCCCCCCCCCCAGCTAAACACATCAAAAATATTCAACACAGTAACAGAGGAAGAAGGTTACACCCTTCATAAAACCACTTTTTACAGCATATATGCTCACAGAAACATGCATGGGTATATAAGTAAACATAAATGCAGGCACAAAGAAGAACTTATTTATAGGTAGGCACACAGGGAGCACACACGCAGGCACTTACTTGATCGATTTCCATTAACTTGGGGAAGGCACCTGGCCATTCTATTGCCACCTTCACTATATCAGCAGGAGGGGGCATTGCGACGCTGCTGTTCTTCAGAGCCGGGAAAACTGGACACTAAATACTGCAGAGAGCCTCTCTCATTCACACCTGCAGGGAGAAGAAAAAAAAAATACAGCAGTTCAGACCGAACTCTAACATTGCCGTTTCATTTCCTGTATTTTTGCCTGGCTGGGCAGGTGCATGAATATCTGTGTGTGTGTGTATGTGCAAGAGCATGAGAATCACACATATTCCAGAAGCAAACACAGGACACACTGCCACAACACACTGCACAGCTAGACGGTCTGTTAGAAAGATGGCTGAAGCACTGGAATGTACGGTGAATAATAGTCATGCATTAGATTTAAATAGAGAAACTATTTTTAAGTATTATTGAATATGCTGGTGGGCAAAAGCAACAAACTGGACAAAGCTCCTATTACAGTGTCACTCCTGGAGTCCCAGGGAACATGACTGAATCAGCTAGAGCTTGCACTCAGGTCTCCAGAAGAAGAGATTGCCCAGGAAGTTATGGCCAGGAAACACTGTTTCTTTTAACTATAGCAATGATCTTCTATGTGTTCACAAATAGATCACTGCACTATAGCAACCAGGATGTCAGGAAGAAGGCAGAACACACAGCAGTTTCCACATATACATACACATACTTCCTCACCTAACTGATTCAGAGAAACCCATACATAAATACTTTTTTTTATGGCAAACCTCAGACGTGAATAGGCAAGGATACAATATACATTTACAGTGATGCAACCAGACAGCTACATAAAGTGTCATAGTTCTGCAAGAACATTAGTATCACCAGGATCTCATGTCAGATGGTGCAGGCTGTGAATTTTGGGGAAGGGAAGGAAGGGGAGAAGAGCCAAATCCTCAAGTTTTGCAGAATTCAAGTTCTGCRTCTTTCGGGTCATGGAAGTTTGTAACCTCACAGTAACAATCAACATTTTTCAAAAAGGCAGACTGACCTCCCACACACCTCTCAGCTTRGGGGCAGCAGGACACTTACTGAAGTAGCAAAGCTCTCCAATTCCCAGACACAGCAGCGCATGCACCCTCCTGCAGACTGACGGCCCTGCTCACTTCACCAAGTCCTCCATTTAGGCCACCCCATTCCCCATGCGTCCTGCCAAGACCTAACCAAGCACTGTCACATGTGCCAAAATGAAAGAAACTGTAGAAGTCCCCAGAGGGGCAGCCCTACTTCTCAGCAGAAAAGAGAAGGAAGTGGTGAAAGCATGGACAGACACACGCTTGCACATACACACCCTTTGAAAGGGCTAAGGAAAGACATGAACAGACAGAATATATCAGACATTCAAAAGCCACAAACAAGTACAAAAAAGGAGTCCCAGACCATCCTCAGTTGTGGCTTCATGATCAGCTTAACCCAGTCTAACTATGGTCCCTTCATCTCCAATTGCAGCAGAAGCATGAACTCAGATCAGTCTGAGCAAAATCATGAAACCATCCCTTTATCAAGAAATTTGGTACCCTCATGTTCTACTACATATAAATGGGTGTTAGCCCAGCCTTCATACATATGGATCTACCTTTCCTTCTTCCGTTTGTGCCTTTTGGTCTTTTCTGAAAAAGCCAAGTCCTCCATGTTTGCAAGCCCCGTTATATTCTGCATAGCGTTGTGAACACATACTGACAAAGCATTTTACGAACTTTAACACTCCAGCAAATTATTTCCAACAATGGCAATTCTGATGCTGACAGCCTCACGCACCACCACAAAGCAAAGTATAAGGCAGTAGAAAAAGACAATGCGTTTAATCGGATTGCAGGAAATGCCTTCAAAGGCACAATAACACGATTAAGAAATGTAGTGATACTTTCTACATTGGTACACATATAGAAACACTTGGTAGATATTACAGAGACCAGGATTAAACACAACTAAGACATGCAACTGGCTTGCTGGTGGTTAAGACAGTTGCTTTTGGCTGCAGTTTCCCATTACAGGGTGAGCAGATGAAAGGCTCTGCCATGCCTCCCCTACCATCTCACACTCCCACCAGTTGCATCTCCCACAGGCACTCCCCGCCTTGCACAGCACACCGACCCAACTCAGCCCCACCAACCCAGCAAAATAGGTTTTTCTGTTGTGTTTTCTGCCATACTCAAGTCTAACGGCTTCCCAGGGGTGGCACAACTTGGCAGAGGAGGGAAGAAGCAAGACTTGCTGGCAGCAACGAGCTGTTAATCCATCTCACAGTAAAATGAAACCGAGACCTTAGCACACGTGTGTGGGAGTGGTTTACAGGCCCTCCTGGGCTTTCCTCCCTCTGCCGTTTTGCTCCCACACTTACAGTGAGGGTATTTCCCACCTCTGCAGCAGGAACCATCCTCCACAGCCGAGTAGTGCTCAGTAGTTTCACACACATTTGGTGGCTTTTTGGTATTGAACTGCAATGCTTAAGTCGAGCTGACTAACCCAGCATGCAGCTGATGGACTTCTCCCTGAGTGCCCTGGACAAGGACAAGAACCGCTGGGAGGAGGAACACGGGGAGCTGGCAGTGGCCTGAACTAGAGGCTGAGTTTACTGGCCATAAACTAAAAGGAACAGCAGTTTCTCCCAGACAGACTTGGTTTAGGTTTGCTTCAGATGAGTAAGTTCTTATTTTCAACTGCTTTACTTTTCCACCCTTCCACGTCTGTCTTTTTTTTTTTTTTTTTAATTAACACCACAAGAATTATCTGTGTGCTACATAGAGAAAGAGAGAAGGAAGGCCTACAAAAAGCCATACAGTCAAGGGAGGTAAAGGGAAGGTAACTCCCACTCCAGTATCTCCCCTAGGAGCTCAGCTAACTAAAACTGGCTACGAATGCCAGAAAAACTTCAATTCACCATTACTAGCCATGACTATAAAGCAACACATCATACAGCAAAACATTTGCAGAAAACTTCCACTATCACATACACACAAGGGCATTAACGYTCATTTTATTTTAGTGAGTTGTGATCCATCTTAAAATCTCATGCAGGAAGAAAGAAATGGCTTAAAAACAAACAGTTCGGAAAAGCTGACTGGAAGTTAATCAAATTCAGCTAGGGAAAATAAGCATTTGCATCCCAATGCATGGTACAAGAGAATTATGCCATAAAATTCAGAAGATAAAAGTCACATGAAATTATTTATATATACACACACATACACACACACACGCATGAAAGATCTCCTATACAATTATAATTATTAATATATGTGCATGTATACAGTTTTAAAGGACTGAAAAGTGACAGATCTTTAACTAATATAAATGGATGTAGATCAACTTCTCCCACTGGGAGAAGATCAACTCAAAAACATCACAGCATAGTCTGAATACTGAGAAGCGTATGTAAGATTCTCACAACAACTTTCCTGTCTTTTTGCTTCTCGGTGGACATCCTAGTCAAATATGCTCAGACTTGTTTTTCTGGCTTTTACCTTTATGAATGCAGGATCTAAGACAACTGGATTCCATCCTACCTATGCGGCTATGCTGACAAATAATACTTTTTTAGGCCAAAATAGATGTTCAGTTGTCATCATCAAATTATGATCTCAAGGAAACTTCTGCAACCTACAGGGCTGACAATTATGAATTAACTACTATTTATTCCCATGGCATGCAGTGTGTTAAGACAGTGCCCCATATAAAGAGGAAGGCATAGTTCCTGGTGTGAAATGCTCCCAATTTAGTAAGTAATTCTCATGACACGCAGGAAGAACTAGAATCAAGTTCAACTGCTCTTTGTTGTGCTGGCAACAGTCAAACAGCAAAAAGGGTATGGACATCACTAAAGGGTCTAGTTGCGCAGTTTTCTTGAGTGTGGCTCTTTTCTCTCCTAGGGGGACCTGAGAAGCAGCCACATGCAAGAACAACTACTCATTTTAACAATGTTTATTTTCAAGGTAGACTCTGACAGGATGTGTGTGCGAGTGCATGAAGTGAAGGAGGGCTCTGAGGAAAAGGAAGGCCACTATTATTTTCCCTAATGCATGCATACAGCAGTAACCTGGAGGACATTTAAGCAACTTCCATTCTCAGCAGCACGTTATTTTATAACTTGCCAGAAAAACAATCAACGAAAAAGCCACACCTGAGTACACTTTCTTGCATCAATATGGTTTTCAAAACTATGAGAGATTAGCCCGGTGAGATGCAAATTCTGAAAGTTATTGTTATACCACATACAGTATATTCCTGCATTTCAACCACTCTATGCAGCTTCTTCCAATGATCTATGTCAGAGCAATTAACTCTCAGGTTRGAAATCAAAATCTCCAATTTAATGCAAAAATACATCAACACAGCCTCTCAGGCTCCCAAATTACTGACCTTGCTCAAGATTAATTCAGTACATGAGTCAGTAAAACAGTTAATTTTCCCCTTAAATATGTAAATATCTATGCATTGCACATGAAAAAACAGGAATTTGTGTACGAATTAGTTGTCCCAGTAGAACACTTAATTTTTTGTTTGTTTGTTTTGCAGTTCCACTGGCACTTTCCAYACAAGGATCTCAAAGCACTTAAATAACTAATATGTATAGCTACCAGAATGCATCTCTAAGAAATAATTAAAAAAAAAAAAAGTATTTACTCCACAGAAAAGAAAAAATTGAGGGTACAAGGAATTGTATGACTAAAAGTTACAGTCCTATACAAAAACAGTAGCCTGCGAAAGCACATTTCTTTTACAGAGGAGGAGAAATGTACTGTTCAAACACTAGGCCAGGTCATTTCACGAACAGAAAAGTCAGAAAGTGAACGGTTAAAAAAAAAAGCAACCAAACAACACGTGTGTTTGAGCATTTAATAAAGCCCAGCATGCGTTGCTGCTCCCTGGCTACCATGCAGCGCCCCTAGGAATCACCTGGAGCCAGCGGGGCTCCAGCCCTCCCCACTCGCAGAAAGCCTTTCCTGCAGCCCTTCTCCAGGGCAGCCACAGCCAAAGCAGCTGCACAAAGAGTGGCAGGGCRAGGCAACTCGCCGCTGCGCCATGCAAATAACGCGGCCAACGGCGGGGAACTGAACCATGCCCGCACATGGGTTGCACAAAGACCCACCGTTTAGAGCGAAGGACCTTGCTGCCTCCCAGGATCTTACGTAAGCGCCTCTTGTCAAACCTCATCAGTCTCCTCTGCTGAGCTCCAAGAGGCCCCGGCAAACAGAAACTAAGTGGCAAGTTCAGTTGAAAGGTCCCTCGGGGACCACATCTGATTAACAGTTTTAGAAAGATAATCTAGTACTAGATTAGTATCCCCAAGAGAGTTATTTTGGGCTCTGAACTCCATGACTGAACAGGCAAGTCTGAGGAGCTGCAAATATGCTCTACCGTCTTTGGCACAGAAGAAAAAAGCAACGCGCAAAAGCCAGGGGCTGGATGCAAACTTGGTATACATAAAAAGGCTTTCACGCTGCCTTCTTCCCTTTGTTATGTGCTCGATGTTATTCACCCCTGAACTAGACAGAAATCACAGAGGCACAGCAGACCCACAGCAATAAATCCACAGATGTTTTGCTGCAAATATAAGGTAAAGCTCTACAGGAGCCATAAAAGGAGGATGCTAGTAAATGAGGGGAAAAGGGGGCCTCTCCCTGAGGAAAGCGGCAACCCAGGGACTTCTAYCCCCTTTCAGGAGCTGCTCACGCTGCAGCTTATCCTTCACGGAGACCTGACCCTACACCACAGACTTCCACAGTTTAGAGTAGTTTCCTACAGGCAATGTTTCTTTGATGCTGAACTTGCAGCATCTGATCAATAATGCACAATTAGCTCAGGAACACACCACTTACTGTTAAGATAAAATGAGCCTGGGATCCTCTAGGTTTAAACACACCACTTTCTCTCTCAAAAACAGTAGTATTGGAGGTGTTTTTAGGAATACGGATRTGAAATATACAAAACAAGAAGGAGAGTTTGTCATGAGTGATGCCACACTGGAAAGAGAGCAATTATTCGTGTGGTTATCACCTGCCCAATTTTCACATACCCATATCCTTTCTTCACACCCTTACTAGAAGTATTTTACCTTTCCACAGGCTTCTGGTTGCTTCATTCCATGGGGAGCATTTTTATATGTTTGGGGTTTCACTGTCATTGACAGGCCCACTCTCAAAACAAGCACTGTTCAAAACCAGAGAGGAAAAAAAGCTTTAAAGTGTGCTTGAAAAGGAAAGGGGGAAGAAAACAAAACAGGATGTACTTGGTATACAAGCAAGCAGATCGCCTGGTTTTSATTCTAAAGCACATATTTAATACCAGAAAAATTCAGGTGCTTATTTAACTTTTCTCTGAGCTTTTTGATGAATTCCATTGCTTCTTGGAAGACTGTTCCTTCTACTAAGCACCTTTTAGTTACACATATATAATCTGGAAAATAGAGAACTAAAAACTTGGTTTTGATTATTCAGGGTATCTGAACTTCTGTGACAATTAGCAAACATATACTGCTCACTCAGCTAAAGATGCTCTATTTACTAAAGAGATTAATATCCAAGCTCTTCAAACTAAAAATCAAGAAAATTCCCTAACTGCTCACCCAAGTATTCAAAAGACTATTCCAAGAAAAAGAAAGGATTCAGACTTGACAGTCAAAAAGATAAGTTACATTTGGCCTGACAAAGTATGATTTTCAAAGGTGTTACGTATCTGCTCAGCACAATGTAAAGGCCATAGCAGGTATCAAGCAAGCAAATAGAATCAAACACTAACTTAAATAAAACTTTACAGTCCACTTAAGCTTTTCACAATTTATCAGGGCTTGCTGCTTAGTTTGGGATTGTATCTTGACATTAGAACAATCTGGACTAGAGACCAAAGTGAAACAAGCAGCAAAAAATATCCCTTAAAATTCAACTGAAGATAATTATCCTGGGGGGAGGGGCAGGGGGGAGAAAGAAAAAAGGAAATTGGTAGTGTGAAATTAAAAACTAAAAAAAAAGCAATGTTAAATATGATGACTTGATAAAAGGATAGATGCAATTTTTTTTTTAAAGACTTTTTAATGCTTAAGCCAAGGACACTCCAAAGGGGTCTAATGTAACTGGAAATGGAATAAGTTGATTGGAGGCTGGTTGCAAATGCGTCAAAGAGGTAGGTAGGGAAGTGAAAGTTCATCAAGAGCTCTGTAACTCAGGAAGGCAGTTTTGAATAGTATTCAATTAAGAGAAAAGAAATTGCAAAAGGTCACAGTCCTTTCCAGCAGTAGCACGATCTGGCTATAGCACTTGGGATTTTCCTGGCATTTGGATAATCCATGGGGTTAGAAAGAGCACACAGAAGAGCTTCAAGATGATAATACTTCATTGCGTCGTTTCRGCAGAGGCCAAATCAAGACAAGGATGATTGGCTGTATCCCAAAGGAGGTAACATATACAGGAGGATAAACTCAAGGGTGGGAAAAATTCTAAACTTCAAGCCAGAAGCAACATTAAGAAGCAATGTGAAAAAGAAAGAGGACTTTTTACCCTATAGATGCCTACAACACATACAGAGGAACTAATGGTACAGYCAGGAAGTTAGCAGTCAGAACGGAGGAAAAGAGGGCAACAGAGATGCATGAATGATAAAGGAAACAACTGAGTTAGCTGACAGCACACAGACAGGATGTCTAAGGTTGAAATAAACAGAATTATTTTCTAAAGAAATCACCCTGCAAAGAAAAGTACTGTGGAGAAGAGAGACACATGGATACCCTACAGTGAATAAGCAGAGGCAAATGCTCATCATCACGCTCATGAGAAGTAAAAGAAAAGACAAAAGAAAGACCAGTTACCATTTACGAGCCTAATAAAGACACAAAAGTTCTAAAGACACCAGCCTTTTCCTTCAGGCACTGACATTGCTCTTAAAAAAAAAAAAAAAAAAAGGGGGGGAAGGGAGGGACTGTCATGATCTTGCAGCAGAAAGCAGCTGTACAGAGGTGCTCCTACCCGTACTGCTGAGTTTCTCTTATGCCTACTGAAATCAGTGCATCAAAACAACCAATGATTACAAAAATAAACAAATAAATAAAAAGCCACCACCATACACATGCTCCTGACTCATCTCACCACCTTTCAGTCTCCAATTCTACTCCCTTAGGGGAACCACAGCTCTCCGCTGGTAGCACCACTCTCATATTCAGAAAGAGCAAGCTGCTCTTAACATTTGCTGACTTCCCAGTGTCTGCACTCCAAAAGATATTGAGCAAAACAAAAAGGCTGCAAATGGGAAGCACAGTAAYGACCACACAGAAAACAACATGACACAGTTAATACCATGACCTTGTCTATACTTGAAACTTGTGGAACAACTTCATATATTTTGATCTAAAGAGACTACATCCCCAAACAACATTTGTTGTTGGGACTCATCTGGCATTTTAATGCACGGTATTAAATCCATTCTGGAAACATATAGAGATGCTAACGAAGCAAATGTGGATACAGTCACATCCCAGAAACAACTATTGTACATCTGCCAATCCTTCCTACTGTTACACTGCTATGTTGGGTACCTGCTCAGTGTGTGCACCTGCAGGCCTGGAGCCACTGTTCCAGGCATATCCTGGTCAGGTGTCACCTCCCTTTCAATGATGGCAAACTTCTCAGTGCTGCCATTTGTCATACAAGTGCTGGAGGACCGTGTGTACCTGAGCAATCCTCCCAATTATCGAGCAAGGTTAACCATAAGATTACTGTAAGGTAAAATACAGGCAAAAAGATTMTGAAAAGCACAGCAACAGAGCAAGCATCATGTTCATCCAGCTACTGGATGGATACCTGTAGAGGGTGTTTTGTGTGGGTTGGGGGTAGGGGGAATGCCAGAAACTATGCAGAAATAACTTGACTACAAGATAACACCAGTGCCAATGCTCTGTTCACCTAACCCATTTCAAGGGATGTCGTGCCCTGAGTAAACAATTTGACAAGCTGCATTAAACGTGACATTTGGTAACAGGAGATTTGGGCATTTTAATAGGGGGCTATCCCTTGCTTATGTCTCCARTCCAAAGCCATGAATACACTGAGGTAATGACTCTGAACACTTCTGAAGCCTACCAAACCATGTTCAAACATCACACCTCTTCTATACTCAAATGTGTACACTACGAGCAAAGAGAGCTGATTTTGTAGCAAGCCATCTTCTATGCCATAGAAAGAATTTCTAAACACACTAAAATGGCTATTGGTTACAACTTAGGAACAATATTCTCTGCACTCTTCCCAGGTGGCATCCCAGAGCACTTATTCAAAAAAGATCCCAGACTTAATAACTTGGACTAAGTTTTTAAAAGACCAAGGTGAAACTCTACTTCTGATTGGTAAAGTAATATAAATTATGTTAGTATTACCATCTAATATGTCACATCCAAGTACTTGCAATATAATTTGTAGTCGCCCCACAGTTTTACTGTGTGCTTTATTCAACATTAAAAATCCACACAGCACAGGGAAGGAGGGAAGAATGATGCAAACACATCATCTATCGACTGGTTTGAGTCATCAGATCTAGAGACTCATGCTGTTTAAGCAGCAGACAATATTGAAGAGATTACTCCCTTTTAGCAGGGACACCAGAACAGGTGATGTGTTCACTCCTGAATTACAACCCCCATATGAACTTGAACTCCTGAGTCTGATTTATGCTAATACACTGGGCTGTGGAAAAAAAAGGGGGGGGAGGAGAAAAGCCACCAATTCAAATGCAAAAAGAGCTGTTGACCAGTCTTCTGTTTTACTATCAGAAAAAAGTGGAAATACTTTACAGAAGAGGTCAGAATCATCATCTTGAATGTGACTCATGAAAAAAACTGGCCAAATTAGTAGACACGGTTACTTCATTGCTCAGATAACAAGTCACCATCAATTAAAAAGTTACACATATACTATCCATGATCTGCTTTGCCAGATATATAATTTCTATCTTATTAGCAACTATAATTACAAATGTTCTCTAAGATTCCCCAAATCTCTACAGCTAATACTCACTGACAAGAGCTGATGACAGCACAGCTGTATTTCTCTGTCTCCRCACTCTGGTTGAAGCTCCTGCTCCAGCGTCTCTGGGAACATGCACAGTTATGCCACAAATGAGCAAAACACTCACTGTTTCCAAACTGGCTAATCAACAAACCGAGTGCTTAACCTTCCCACAATACATGCATGCAGACAACGCAACCAGCGCTGTCTGCACACTGAGGACTAAACTGTGCCAGACACATCATTCTGCAAGACAACTCATGGCAGTTTCCTTCTCAGAAGCCAGAACATTGATTGTCACTGATTGCTATTGTAAATCAATCAACTTGTATCAAAACACCCCTTCAAGATGAACCAGCGCTTGCTGTGTGAATGCTGTTGTGTATTATCATAAAAACAAAGGGTTGCTCCAAATATTTAAATACTCTCTTGATTCCCACCAGGAGTTATTGCCAAATAATTTACCTGTAAAGAACTTATAAATGCCAATTACAGGACAAGGAGAGCCTGCCACAACCAAGATAAAGAACACAGCACTTTTGCTGTGTAATAACATGTATGCTTCTAACTTACTATATAATGGGAAATGAAGCCTCAMAAATATTGTGTTAAAAATATTGTAATATATACAGGGCCATCATCCATAGGTTGTCTGCTGAAGTGAAATCTTTCTTCTCCAAAAAAACTCAGGCTTATGCCATTCAAGGTCCGGTTCTTCCACAGCAGATCTCATGCCTCTGTTTCTCCAGTGCCATGCTTGGCTTCCTCCTCTCCAGTACCAGCACTGGCACCTGCGGGGCAGGCTGGTTCAGAGAGATGGATCTGTCCAAAAACTAACCCAACAAAACAAAGACAAAGTCTCATTTTCAGCCAGATCAACTCCTTGAACTAGTTCACCACTCACCTGAGCATCAGGACTACCATAAGGAAGGGGTAGAGGCAGAGAGCAAAGCAGGAATGCAACCTGCTTGTCTCAAGTTGTCATGGAATAACCCTGAGCCCAAGAAGAGGATTTTTCACCTGTCCAAAGTTCATGGCACACAGCTGAGCAGCTGAGATACAGTTCAGGAGAGGAGAATGAGGTAAAAACATGCAATTACCAGTTCATTACAGTATGTTTCATTAACTCAATGAGCTCCTTTATAATTGTAATAGACATTAAAAGATTAAAGTGTTTGGATAAAATCCAAGTACATATTTAGTACTCTGATGATTGCTACAGTTCATATTTTCAGAACTATAAAATAACATCCCCTCATGAAGTCCCCTGTGAGAGTAATCACTGTTTATCATTCTTGCTTTCTGACTTCAGTGTTCCCAAATTAAATTTGCTGTTGCTTTGGGGGGGGAGGGAAGGGTGAAAAATCACTGATCAATTAACTGTCTAGTTCAGTTTGACACAGTTAAAGTGTTTTCAGATAAAGTTATCCACTGAAGACGACAATATTGAACTTCCTAAAGACTAACACCCACCTGAAAGGGGGTATATTTTTGTGAAATGGCAACACAAAGCAAGCACAAAACAGTAACTCTGTCGCACTTTTCACCTGCTTTCAGTAGTAATTTAACATCAGAAGATCACTAATGTTCAAATAATAAATGTGATTTAGCTATTAATCTCTTTAAAATAGAATGAGTCCTCTTTCCACCCTTCAGTAAAGAACTTCTACACTACTACAAAGTTTAAAACACAGTTTTACAGGTTTGGCAGCATGGGGACAACAGCAAATAGATAGCCTTAACCCCTTCTCTTTTTTATGCTACGTTAAGCAATATTCACAGGTCATACAGTGAAAGCATACGTGTTTCCAAAAAGCTACTCTGCACATCTCTGCTGAAAGAACAGTCCACATTCTTCTGCTCTGCTCCAGCACACTGACCCTCCAGGTTACTGCTTTTGCAGTCTCCATGCTGTGTTCACAGAACTTTAGCCACTGGCTATTGAAAGTGTCTTTTAATTTGGAGTAAGGAGTATGATGAGGAAAGAGATGTCCCATTTCCAAAACTGCCACGTAACAGCTTGCCCTGTTAAAGTAAATGGACTGCACCTCTTTGAAGACCAGGACTGAGTGTTATTCCTATTACAGATTTTACCCTTCTGTCTACCAGTTTCAAATGATCCCACAGATGGATGTGACCTCCTTCTACCTTGTTTGGAAGATTGCTCCAGCATCTAGGGCTCACAAAGACATGTTCTCCACAACACACAGCTCCCAGCTGCTTCTTCTTGAGCCAGGCATGCCAAAGTTAAGAGGACAGCGTACATGAGAAATGAAGGAAAACATGTTTTCAAGGTTTCCTCTTCACATGTGCTATTCTCCAAACTCTGGAGGAAATTCAACTAACCACAACACTTCCACAAGCTCTTTAACTGGGCTTTATATTGGTAAAGAATTAGATGGATTTCAGCCACACCTGTTACCTTGCTGGTCTCACCCGCTATCCAAAAGACAGGCTAGGCATAGAAAAAATGACATTAACTCCACATCAGGCAGAAGATCTGACTTGAAGGGAATTCTGAAGGAGCAGAATCTAACAGGCAGTATGCCAACAGGTCTGATATGCTGCAGAAAGACCCAGGACAGAGCCTACGGCCACCATTTAAATATGAGAGAAAAACATATTCTTGCATTTGCAAAACAAACCTCCTGGGATGCAAAGCCTGCAGAATCTTATTTATCCCTGCCGTTACTGAAGGAACAATATTACCAATTCATTAGCACCCAGTGCAAGATGCACTAGAGAAAAATAATAAACTGAAAAAGCAATAGCAAATAGACCTCATATCTACCAAGTTTCTTTTTCCCACAGCACTGATTAAACTCCCTACCACACATAGCAATTACATTGCTAAACAAACAAAAAGTCTGCTCCAAAGACTAGGACATTAAGCTTGGGACCAAGAACACTTGTGTTTAATTTTCTTTTGCTCAAAGGCTTTATGTGTGGCCACATGCTTGCCCTTTGGCCTTCTTGGCCTCCAACCCCCAAGTATAAAATGGGGCATTACACTCCTTCAGAGCAGCAGAGGCATTCACAGGGATATGTATCTAAATTAGCCTGACAGATCCCCCACAATGGGCAGCCTGTTTATTTATTCATGGGCTTGGGCAGACCACTTACTGAATCCTTCCTGTATTTTAACCTACACAGCCCTTGAGGTCCCAGAAGCAGAGACTGGCTAGTCTCCCTATTTATTGATACCATCTTTAATTTGAATGCTACACCTGCCATTAAAAGACAGAGGTAAAAGTGGAGGATACAGCTTCGGAGTCTGTCAGAAACAGTCTGTACTCTTTTTAACATTTGAGCACAGATTCATCAGACGGGGCTTCTCACAAGAATACCAGCTACAGACTTTGGGATGGGACAAAAGAACTAAACCATTTTGTGCATAAATTTATTGGTCAATGCTTTCTAATTCTCTTACTTTGCCAAATTATAAATTTCACTCGCAGCACAAAACAACATATATATTTGCGGGTGGATGATATACCTCAAAACAAATTAGCAAGGGAGACTATTTCCCAGGCAAAATAAAAGCAACATCATCATACTCATTTAAGGCAAAACTGAGAAAGTGCACAGAGCATACTACAGGGAGCATTTCCATTTTTCTTTACATCTAAAAGCTGTTTTTCCTCACCTTAAGAGTCCCTGAGGCATGTGCAAATGCCTGTGGAGCCAATCGAAATGCAAGTACTCGGAAACAGTCCAGTGAACAACTATTGCTCATCCCTTTACTATGTTTTTCCTTCCATTTAGGCTTTCATCGTTTAATCGTTTAACTTTTTGCAATACACTGTATGCTTTAGTTTTAGAGGCCTGAAAGCTTAAGCTGCCCTCAATTTAGAAATAGCCTGTCATCTGGCTCTTCAGTTCAGTCATTCCTGGCAACTGCCTTATTTTCAGCATGTACATATGACAGGAAGAGACTACTGTCCTGTGACCCTTACCTCTTTCTAGCCCCAAATAATCTCTGTAATTTTACACACTGAAATTAGTGCATGGCTGCTGATCTCCCCCACCCTTTTGCTTTTAGTCATTTTACTGATGAAGTGGAAATACAGATGTTTTAAAAAAAAAAAAAAGATATGACAGGAAACACGTCTCTTGCTTTGAAGACACATAACTGTAAAGTGAAAAATCCTACAGCTATGAAGGATCTCAGTATTGTCAAGGTGTAAGTCTATGGGAAAAAAATATTCAAAGCTTCTTGCAAGGAACACATTCATCTCTAGCAAATCTGAACAATTCTCAGTAAACTGAGGAGCTGCCTCCTTTAAAAGGTTCTTTCTTAACTCTGTCACTATTTAGCCTGGTTTACTAACCAACCTTCTTTTAAAAGGAAGAACAAGGCCAGGTGACTTTGCACATCACCAGCTAAGTTTAACCATATT
This sequence comes from Apteryx rowi, assembly GCF_003343035.1. Taxonomy (NCBI): domain Eukaryota; kingdom Metazoa; phylum Chordata; class Aves; order Apterygiformes; family Apterygidae; genus Apteryx; species Apteryx rowi. Next base: position 306,759 of record NW_020451029.1, on the reverse strand, counting down.
ACGCATTGCTGCTTTCTGTTAAAAGAAACCCAACCATGCCAAAGTTTAGGAGTTGCTGAGCACATCTTCCCTTTGAGTAGCTACCTGTTTAATGACATATGCAGCATGGCTATTAGCTTATATGTGGGAAGGGCAGGCTGCAGGTCTCTGCGGGCAGGCTGCAGGTATCTGCTGTCAGGCTGCATCCTCCCAAATTTCCATTTTCAAGTTTGCAAAAATATATTATGTTTTTATACAGAGGACCAAGCTAGTAGTGATACCAATGAAAGCTACTTTCAAGCACTTTAGATTTAATCAGATCTAAAGTATGATTTGACCTGGATCTGCTTTTAATTTTTTTTTTTTTTTAATTATTGACTTATGTATAAAAAGTTATTGGAGGCACATCCTAGCACTATTTAGGATGCTGAGATGCAACAGGGACATTTCATCTCCCCCCAGACAATCTCTGTGCACTTCTGAGGCTTTTAAAGCACATGGGAGCAAGACCTTCACTGGCAAATTGGGAATTTCAAAAGTGCACATTGATATTTAATTCTTCATGTTGTTTTTTTTTTAAATGTCAAATTCAAACAACCTATGCTCTGCAGAAGCCAATTACCATAGCTTTCAAGAAAGTTAAAAGCTCAAAAGGAAAGCTGGTTTCTTCATACAGCAACCTCTTGCAACAATTTTGATAAGAAGAAGCCAAAGAGTAAGTACATGTGTATGTACAGCAGCAAAGGAGATGGGAGGGGTGGGGGTGGGAAGGGATGGAAAGAGTGGGCTGGGTTTCAAAATTTTTAGTTTTTATTTATGATTCCTTTTCCACCAGGTTCAGACCTTACCCTCTTCTGGGCACCCTGTCCCAAACAGTAACCGTTAGCAACGAGAAAAAGAAACAGACAATTTCCTGCCATCTTTCTCCCCACACATTCAGCAAACGGTCCCCAAAGCACACTTTACCCTGAATCCTCTGGGGAAAAAAAGTGCCCCAGATACACATTGCAGCACAGGCATAACCATGAAAATTATACTTCTCTCTCAAGCTTGTCGGCTTACTATGCTTTTTCTCAAATTGCCTTACTGCTGCCAGAACTAAATCAAACAAGCAAAAATAAATGTACTCTGAAGTCAAAACTTTACAAAAGAGTTTTCTTCTGTTTTTTGGGTTTTTTTTAAATATTAACTTTGCACGTGATCATAAACACCAAACACAGAGCATTATCTTGCACTGAATTTTCTAATGAAAATACACGGTAGCCCCCAAAGGAAATGCTTACAGATCAGTAATGAAGGGGCTGATTCATATACCTCAGAGAACAAGCGGTGAACAATGTACACTCAGTAAGACTTCAGATTTATCCCTTATTAAAATAAAACCATGTGCCTGATCTCTAAGCCACTTTGATTTATTAATGTTTTTGCTTTTCAAGATTGCTAAAGTAATCTGGAACAGAGGAGTTGGAATACAGGGCTTTCATGATAAATTGTTTCTTCTAAGTATTAGAAGAGCCATCAATCTTTCTTCCTCTCCCCAAAACATGTATTTATAATTTTGAAGGACCATATGGGAATTCCAGTTTGAAAGCTGCAAAAGCAGGCTGATGCAGAAAACAAAATATTACATCCTAAATGTGACAGCCTCTACTACTGTACATAGAGATCTGTTGGTCATCTGTCAATCTACAAAATGCCAAATGCCTTTGAAAGATATTAAAACAACAACAAGAAAAAAAAGCATATGTTCTTTGAAAAGGTCAGAAACTATCAATTCTGAGTTCTGCCTATGTAAGTCCTCAAATCAAGGAATGACTGTGTGCTTTACACTGTGACACCTGATGGTCCAAACACTGTCCCCACCACAGAATCTTTCCCTGGAATGTAAATCGGGATTAAAGTCACAGTGTAAAAAGGGGCATTATCCTTTTAACTGAGTCCCATTCCAGCAGACATTTGCTCTACATTACAAAGTGTGTCACATTTTCCATCACGCGTTCAGGAAACTCCTCGCACTGGAACAATGCACAGGATGTTGCAGGTCAGGATAGAAATATGCTGCCTGAACAAGAGCTTTAGAGAAAGGGGGGCACCTTGCACAGTCTCCCCCTGTTATTACTCAGTATCTTCTTGGTCCCAGCCCATGTACTTCACAGAGTTTGAGAGATTAGTAAAGTTTACATACAGCCCTTGCACRGCCAGAGCTGTCCCTTGTTTTTACAAGCCTAGACAGGGAACTCACTGCCCCAGCCAACTTTATAGGACCCTGGCAAACATGAGACAGCTGTGAACAACTTTAACTAGTCCACCACTGCTCATTTTCTTCCTCTTGAACTGTCTGTGCACTCAGCAGTGGCCTGAACAACACAGGACTGCAGGCTGCAGAGGATTTGGAGCAAATAAAACTGTTTGGTCAAATGGCAGCAAAACATGTTTTCACAGATGATGGGCCTTCAGAAGGGACTAGTCAACATCATCTGCCACACAGTTAGCAGTCCCGTTAGGTTTTTTTGAGCATTTCTGCTAATAAAACTCAGTCATTTGATTATGTGGCAACATAAAGGTGCAGAGGAAACCAATGGAAAAGGAAGAGATTACATTTTGTAAGTGTTCCTTACAAGGGAAAAAACAAAAGGTGCAAAAGTAAACTCCTTGGATGGCAACAATTCTGGGCATCATCTAAATGTCTATTGGAGACCACAAACCTTTCCAACATTTCAGATATGCCAGAGGAAAACTACCACTTCACAGAATTATCTTTGTGAGTTAGATCTGATCTACTACTGCATGACTGCCCTGTGCAAAATACCAGAAGCATCAGTATTCCCACAGCATTAGGGTAGTTCTATAGAAGGCAAGAGCATTATCCATATTTTGAAGCTAACCAAACCAACAAGAGTTCATAAGATGGCGTTTACCTCCCCATCATCCATCCTCTTTAGGAGAGCCTTTGCAGGGTACTTCAGTTGGATCAGGGCTTATGTACCTTCCTGAGGCAAGGCCTACAGACTTGGATGCATAATATACCTATTGAGCACACTAATGAACAAGCTTTAAAATACAAGGATTTGTTCTGCTTTTGAGCAGTTTCACTGCTCTACTGCAGAAACATTCAATTTGGTTTCTTTTCAGATGTGGTCCTAGTAAAACGCAATGAAGTATTATCTGTCACTTATCTGAGCCCATAACCATGGAATCACGACACCTAGACTGAGATTTATAAACTCTCACCCAGACGCAGGAGGCCTTCATATGGTTTTATGAAGGTGTTTTTAGAAGCCATATGAGAATATATTGTACATAAGTGCACATACATGCATTTAAATGCACATGCACAGCTACATACAAATGTAAACAAATGCACAAAACCACACATCATGGACTAGCTCATTCACGCATTCYGTCATCTGTTTCAACTTGCTCTTTGGAAAGTTAGAAAACAAACATGCAACTTCCACTTAAAACTTTGGCTAGGTATAACACCACTTTGAATAGTATCTCTAAAAGTTCCACTGGGAAGTCCTGTACCTACTGGGACTAATCCTTAGCTCTTATAAAAATGAGGTAGCTTCATTAACTTTAATGGAGCTGAGTAGATGGCTCCTTTTTCTAAACATTGGCCATATATTGCTATTTTCGCAAATGCTTTATTTTAAAGTTGAGTAAAAGATGATCTGAACAGTCACCTCAAGACAAAAAAAAAAACAAACAAAAAAACCAACTACCTCATATTCTTTCATGCTCATCAACTACGACCAGTTGCTCAGATAAGGCAGATTTAGAATGAGGCTCTGCAACAGATGAAGCCTCTATAAAGCTGTGCTGCTGCAGTCTGCCCGCTCTGACACTTCAGCTCCATGATGAGCCAGTAAGGGAAGTAAACTGGCAGAAAACTAAGTAGGGGAAGGGAGAGAGACCTTTTCTGCCAGATCAGCTCTTGAAAACTACTCACCGCAGGCACAAACGGACACAGGCACAGTGCAAGCAAAGGAGCTGACTGAGGCAGCACTGGCTCAGCTCAGTCTAGGTTACCGCTGTGCACATTCAGAAGCAGAGCAGACACCCTGCAGCTCCAGGTAAAGCTCCAGACTTGATGAATTCCCCCTCAGGAATTCAGCTAACAAACCTACAGAGGTGAGGGTGCTGGAAGAGATCGTAGCTCTTGCCCTCTTCTTAACCAATACTGGCTGTAAATCAAAGAAAYGCCCAAGAACCCTACAGGTGCCCAGGAAAGTTTAAGATGCAAAAATCAGTGAAGGCACTTAACAAACAGTAAGCTCCTGAGCACTGTTCTCATTCAGGAAAGCAGTCACCTTAATTTTACAAGGATGAAGCCCCCATAAGCATTTGCAGCAGCACACATTTCTAGCTTTCCTATTTTAGATCTGTTTTTATTCATCAAACTTTCCACATGGTAATCCTAGAAGAGCAATTACAATGCAATACTTTCAGCATCAAATTAAAGAGGCCTAATTTGTGGCCATAGCTGCGGCCTGTTATCTGTACTTCATCACTCCAATTCCGCACAACACAAACTCCATAAAAGTCTTCAAACTCCTACATGCCTCTACACCACAACAGCAATTAATTTGGCTCCGGCAGCCTATACCATAAAAATAAAACAGTAACATACCGCAATTTGAAAATAAAACAAATTCAGCCCTACCCAACTTCTTCATAATTTAACAAAAAGCCCTGCAACTTCAGCATTTAAGAATTTGGACTTTTGTCAGAAATTATTTTTATTCATGTAGTTACTGTTAAAGGACACTGATAAGTCTGAAGCAGTAAAGTCAGATTAGCGCCTAAACCAAACCCTTAGCTAAACTTTTTACAACAACTTATATAAAGTTTTTATCCTACGGTTAAAACAAAACAACAAACCTTACTGCACTATTTGTTTTCATTTACCCAGATACACTCTTTTCTCAAATACATGCCTACCTATTAACAACTTCTGCAAAAGTTACTCTGGATCAAAAAAAACAAAAAACAAAAACAAAAAAACCTAGACACACAGAACTAATCCACTATAAAGAATTTAGGATTAAATGGCAATTTCAAAGACAATTCAGTCTAAGAAATATCATCCTATAAATCTGGGAGTAGGGTTTGATACTGCTTTCATTAGGTAAGTTAAGGCCTTGAATGATTTTAGTTAATTTTTTTCTTGATTACACAATAATTGGCTTCTCATATTAAGAATAAAAGTGTTTTTTTTTATTTCATTTGCCAAAAAAAGGTCAATGGCTTTTACAATTCCACCCATTATAAGAAAATTCATCAACTGAAATAATACTTCCTAGTTACATCATAAACAGAAACCTCACTTCAAAGTAAAGACACTTTTAGACTTGAAAAGAATAGTTTTTTAAGTAAAAAAACACTTAAGCGTTAAAGTCACCCATAGCTTTATTTGAACTTTTATTCCCTAACCTGACTCAGCTCCCTTTTCTCCTCTTGGAAAGATGCATAGCTCACATTGGTTTACTTGAATTCTGTATGGAGCACAGGGCAAAAAAAAGGTCAATATTCCCCTAACAATAAGATTATCACGCCACCAGACAGGTGTCTCAGAAGGAACACACCGTTTCCAAAATAAAATTGTATTTCATTAAATAGTTAAACATCCCGTGCATGTGACACACACCACTCAAGAAGCTCAATGACTTAAAAGCCACCTCAGAATACCAGTCATACAACAGGAAAGAGCCTAAAGACAGCACACATCCCTGTGTGTAAAAGCCAGCACATGAAAACATGATTGCAGCTGGCATACAGACCTAGAAAACAATGGCCTAATAGCCAGCCAGCATGGGACAAGAAGGCAGAGAGATGTTTGACCCTGCACGCAGCCCTAGCACGGGCCTCTGCACTGTAGCACAGCTCAAACTTGGTGGCGAGTAATGAAGGCATCGTCTCCCAACTGGTGGGCTCCGCTCTCTATCACGACATTGACTTGGACTCTGACCTTCAAACACCTCTCTTGATACCTGAGGATACTACCGCTCCATCAAATTTACGAAAGCACTTTCCCTTCCCCTGGACTTGTCCTCAGGGCTAAGAAGGCACTAAAGAACAGGCTTTTTTTTTTTTTTTTTTTTTTTTCTCCTGCAAAACTAATCAAGAATACCACATGCACTAGTGTGGCGGACACTGGACCAAAGAACCAGAGCCCACCACTGCACCAGGGCTACCCAAAAACTTTCCCCTAGGAAGTCATGAACCTAGTTTTCATTTCTTCCCTCCCTCTATCTGCAAAAAGATATGCTAATCTAGTTACCTTCTATTTCTTTCCAGTTTGAACTCCTCTAAAAAAAACAAAACAAAAAACCTTAACTGAGAGCTCTCCAGTTCTTTGCATCTTTCCAACACACAGCATAATATGCATTGAGGAAATACAGAAGACAGATGTTAACACATTCAATACTTAAAAGGCATACTGCTTCACAGAGTATTGAGGTAAGACCTCCAAATTTATTGAGCTAAGACCTCTAAGAATTTTGCTGAGGGTTAATTAAATACTAAATACAGCAGCAGCAAAGTTGGAAAGAGTAAATGTTTCCAAGTTCTCAGCAATCTTCAAAATGGTTCCTGCAAGTTTTCCTACAGGCCCTTTTCAAATTAATTATACAAGACAGACTGCTTTTTAGACTTTGTCTTTCCCTTCCATCCTGCTAGGGACATAAAGGCATACTATAAAGGAACCTAGTCACAAGGTTAGCTACCCCCTACACTTAACCATGAATCAAGAACTACCTTTCTCAACTGGCATGCATTGTCTTCTCTACTGAGGTGGCTATTTAGTCTTGCTGCTTAGAAAAATATATAGGTATTTTTTCACTAGGTAGTCTTTCATAGTAATTTTAAACAAATATTGTTAATTGCATACGCTTATGCACTACAACAAATTCACACAGGTAATCAATTAAAGCAAAGAAGCAAAATGCAAACAGAAACAGCCATTTACCAATAGAGAGGGGAAAAAAAAAATAACCAACCTTTCTCACAAAGCAGTTGCTCAGTCTCTGATCTCCCAAGGGAGGCCCTATTAATCATCTCCCAGAAATGAGCCAACAATCTAAAATTTGTAGCTCTAAGAGCAAAAATCCAAGACTTAGAGATAATGGTTTTATTACACATTATAAAATGTCTGCATGTTTTACGGAACATACATTGATTTGCTCCTGACAACCTTCTTGCTTCTTTTGCTTTATCAGCATGCCCTTTACTCTGCAGATACCAGCTATCCTTTGCTGTCAGATGTTCTGATACATATCTAAGCAAGCTCAAAGCATCTGTTCTCAAACTTGAATCTAACTTTGAAGTCTGGTGCTTGCACTTCGTGACTGAAAACAGTTTTTGCAACTGAAATTGTTTACTTTCTCCAGCTACACCAATTAGACTAACAAGAGTTATTACCTCTGTGAGCAAATCTTTTTAATGCAGTCATTTAGCTTCATGAGCCCAGGCTTTTAGAATACCATCAAGAGTTAATAATTTGCAATAAAGCAGCAGGAGCTGGTAAGCACTGCTCACTTCCAGTGATCTCAAAGTACTTCATAAAGATGTTCAGGAACTTCCCAGTTACATATTACTGGTATATACTACTAGGTATGCAAATATATAGCATCAACTAGGTAGATACAAGTTCTCTGACTTGTTCAAGGGCTCATGCTCACTGCAGCAATAAAATGGCCAATTTGCACATTGCCCCAGTTACTCCCTTCCACAAAATCACTGATTCGAGACTGTTCGTGATTTAAGCTGGGGTTAACTTGGCCAGTTGGGGAGAAGAGGTTCAGGGTACAGACTATGCATCAGGCAGAGCTGTCTTGGTTTGGTAGTCTACCGATATTGTGCAGAAGCTTGAAGGACCTCATGCATCCTCCAGAGTCATACTGTCAAACAGGGAGGAATGCAGCACCTGTGCAAAATCTCATCAACTCGCCTGCAACTTTGTGATTTGGCAGCCCCACAATGCATTTACACCTGGGTAGATCCAGGTACAGATTATCTGCATAAACTCTGCTGAGATCTTCACCAAGGTCATGCAGAAATTACTATCAAAGCTAGAATAGAACATACAAAAAAAGTTTCTTTGCCATTGGTTCCCACAAAGGAAGAATTTCACCACCCAATTCTCAAATTCGAGGCTTGTGCTACAACCATAAGAGCAGATTCTCTCATATACAGCAAGGAGTGCAGGAATCAGAGAGAGGCAAAAGACAACCCAGTAACTACTGAAATGTGTAAAGTCTTTATTTCTTTAAGATATTGCATAGATTCTGAAGATGACTAAGAATTTTATTCATGAAAAATCAACCCCAAATAACTCAAAGAACATTCAGCGTGGGAGGTTCTTTTGCAGAAATTAAATAGCGATTGTGATGAAATAGTATCTTGCGTTGAGTTACCCAAGAATTTACATTTTGCTCATGCTTTACCTAACTGTGTATAACCAGGAACCATCCAGAAGGGATACTGGCCAATTTGTTATCTCAAAACACAGAGCTATTTAAAAACAGCAAAGGGAGAGAAAGCAATAGGAAGGATAATTTTAATAACAACCTTGGGTAAAATTCACATTTCAGAGCAATAGATCTCACCTCCAGTTGACATCAGCTGCAGATCTGCACAGAGCAAGGATTTGCAATATTGCAGATAATGCTGGCTAAGTACAGATCATCTTGGATCTACTTGTACTCAAACAATATATCCCTGACTTACCTGTACTCATAGCAGATACCTCATGATTTAAAACCTGGTGCCTCAAAAGTGTTGTCAGGAGAYGACAAGAGAGGCTATAAGCACCGCCCCCCCCCCCAATTCAACATTTATAAAATATACTTTCTAGAATTTTCCCCTTCCCCCTTACCTTTCCTATATTCATAGGAATGTGATTTTAGTAGTTTTAGTAAGAAAAGTTAGCTCCTTCTTTTCAGGTACACCATCTAGATGTTACATGAACATCCGCATTTCAACAGTTACTACGTAATGAAAAAAATGGATTAAAAAAAAAAATCCATTTCCAAAGCTGCTAACATTTAGAAACTAAAAAAAACACCCCTCAAAGGTTACTATATGTGCTGCATAATTCAAACAACTAGTTTAAGGGGCTTAACATTACCATCTAATTGACCATCTCTTATGCATTCAATCTCAGCCTGAAGGAATATTACTTAACTGTTGTCATACTGTTGTAAATCCAAGAGGAAAAGGAAACCACAACTATATCCTGATTTCTTTTAAAAATGTATAAAATCAATTCTCCCATTTAAAATGTCTTTTGCTTAGCATTAAAGCACTACATTTGTTCAGTTAAAGCAGTCAAACAGCATCTAAGCCCATCGGTTTAGGACAACAGGCTATTATGCCTCGAGTCACATGTAGCACACATCAAATCAAATGTCACAGTCGCCAGGCATTTAAATGCATGTTTGACATACTTTTTGCAACTTGGTATGTTTCACTTCTCAATGGGGCTGTGGGTGGGAGTGGAAAAGGTTGGTTTATTATGGATTTGATTATAAAGGCATGGTTTGGCAATTCACATCATCAGATGGTGCAACTGCCCACTGCTAGATGCTGCCTTGCACAGGAAAAATACATGCCAGAAATCACCATTCTGCATATTCAGAGGGAGCACTCACAATCACTGTCTGTCTACTCATACAGCGACATTATACAGCCCTTGTACTGCAATGCCAGCATGAGTAATTTCTCATGAAACTCAAGCCATTCATTCTCATTCGTGCACAACAACATTTACTATTCTCAAGTACCCTGTGTCACTGGATTTATATCAAGCCTTGACAACGAAGCAAAGACAGTGTATTTTGAAAGGCCCAAATTGCTGCTGCCATTTTGCAAACTGAGTCTACAATATTAGTCTCTGGTCAGTCAAAGCAAGGTTTCTCTCAGGTTTTGTCTCCACTTCTGTAAGGGGAAAAAAGGCCCATTTTCGCCACGTGTTGATTAATGTGTGTTTACTTGCATAAGTTAGAACTCTATCAAAGACAAAGCAAATTTTTATTTCACATAAGTAAACTAAGCCAGATCCAGCAAAAGTAAGATATAGAAGCTATAGAACTCTGCTTTGCACTAAAAGGTGCTTTCTCTCTGCCATAATTTCAAAGAAAAATAACTACACTCATGATTAAAGTTACTATAAGTCACGTATCTTCCTCAAGTCCACCCTCATCTCTACACTACTGAACAAAATCAAAGACAAATTTTAGACTTCCATTTAGATGCTAATCAAACACCACCACACCCAGCTTAGCATTTCTAATATGGCGGGTTCTCAGTCCCTTCTAGAGGATATGTCACTATTGCCAATTTACAAACAAGGGAACRGAGATCCAGAGGGCTGAACTGGGTAAGATCAGTAAACTGAGAGACAGAGTTGGTCAACCTGAGGAAGGTAGTGCACAAGAAACAAAACTATGTGTTTACACCGAACTGGCTAACCTCTTCTACTGATTGTGTGAACATGCCTATGGTTTGCCTACAAGAAAATACTGAAAGTAAACGTCAGATAAATTTTACTGAAAGCAGATTAAATCAAATTAAAGGCACTTAAATTTTACTTGAGTGCCTGTAAAAGAGTTTAATGTAATTTTATTAATGTACTTAACTGCGGAAGTAAATAAAGTAAATCAAACTAAAGCCACTTAAATTCTGCTTAAAAGCTCTTGTGCACAAGTACAGTGTAATTTAAACTAATCCACTTCCAAAGCACACATTAATCCAAGTTAACTCTTCCAAGTGTTCCTGTGCAGATGAACTCTAGCATACACTAAATGCAAAGGCCGCTTCTCAAAGATGATGAGCTACCTTATTCTTAGCATAATAGGTGGAAATTACTGATGAGATGCTGGTGACCTACATAATCACCTTAGATTAGGACATGCTGATTTCCCATTACACACCCTGAAGTAACAGAATCCAGATGTCCTAGATTTCAGGTTCAATGCTTCCCACCGACTGGACAGTGAATCTTGATTTTTGAGCTCCTAACAAAAAAACAGTTTCAAATTTAGTCTCAAACAGATTTCAGTTTTATTTTTGTTTAAATCTAAAGGGAAGATTTCACATACAACATCTAATCTTTTATCTACCATCATCTTGATTGGTGGTTGCCTACAGAAGGGTTTGATTTAGCTTGTTTCATTTAATTTTACTTATATATCTTTACTTCAGTCAAAAGAAATGCTCCTCCTTCAGAACCAGAGTTCTCTAGACTTTCTTGCAACATTAGATGATGTCTTGCAGGAGGTGCATGAAGAGCATGAAAAGTAGGCTGGTTCTTCTGTGTGCAAACCTTCCATGCACATAAAGCTACATGTATAAACCGTTGTCCAAGACAATCCAGCTCTCTCTGAATGAGAGCCAGACATGCTTAAGCCAGTGGCTTAAGCACTCCTTTGTAAGACACGAAAGGACACTGGCTTGCAGTTCTCACGTTTGGCAGTGTGCAAACACAGCTGGAGATGTACTTCTTCCCAACCTTGTCTTCCCACATGTGAGCAGCAACTTCACAGCAAAGCCATGGAAACCGTTCTGCAGAGCAGATCTCGCACACTAGTGACCAAACCTCCTCACCTCACCTGCGCACTGCCTTGCAGCAAGGCGGGCCTCAGCAGAGACCAGCACCAGCAACCACAGGCGAGACAAGAACTGAAACCAAGCAAAGAAGTCCCACCTGGCTTCACTCCTGGTGCCCCACATGGGAGAGAAGAAAGCAGCCCTGAACACCCAAGGAGAAGATGGATCTGCAGATGGAGTAGGAGGGGAAAGCAAGGAGGCCCAGCTATTAAAGGGGCAGGAACTAATGCACAGCAGGTTGGTATTTAAAGCCTTGGTCTTGCTCTGAAAAAATTACATTCCTAACATGGTCAGCTAATGACAGTTAAAATACTTAAAGCTAAAATAATTATATAATTCACATGAGTCAGCAGGCAAAAGTAAATCAGGCTCTTCTACAGCCTTAAGCTTAACCTGTTAGCTTGTGTAGACTATGAACTGTGTTTTCACAAGAATTTAAGCTTAAATTAGTTAAATTAAGAACCCACCCTTTTTCATAGTTAATTCAAGGGAAATGCATCTCCTCCCACTTCTGTCATCCACCCCCACAGAAAAATATTTAAATAGCAGGGATTTGTAATCTGGAACAGAGAGCAATATCCTATTAAGTACCATTTAATTTAAATAAGACTCTCTCATTCTAAAATACATTTTCACTACTTCATTCTTTACTTGATATTTCTCACTAGGTCTCCCAAACATTAGAATATATTTATTCTAGACACAAAGGTATAATCATAGATTTTAGGTATTCAGCTGAATGATGTATTTGATATTGTAAATACATTGTAAATATCAGAAAAATTATGTGTAGCTATACAGTGTTTTGGCTACAACTCCATTATCTAAATATTCTCTACTGTTTGCAAGTCACAGAATTCCTGAATATTTTAACTAATTACATGCACATAATCTCTTTCCTTCTAAGTTCTTACGCAGCCCATAACTATGACAGTAAGTGCCTCACAACTCTTCATGCATTTATTTTCACAATATCGCTCTTAGCAATACTCTACAGCATTAGCTACTAGATCACTAATAAAACCAAGTATGGTAGATAATCATGAAAACTAGAACAAAAAGCAGAGAATATACAAGTCAAATCAGCATTTGAATAGAATCATAGTACAAGTTTTCTCAGCTTTAGGAGAAAGCAACAAAACCAGAATCTTCTCCTGTGATGTACAAGGCTGAACCTTAGTTGTCCTCACAGGAATGACTTTGCGTTGGAGAGGCCAGAAGGACACAATTCCCCACACAACACACAAGCAATACAAATATAATGCGAACTGCATTCACGCACTGCCTAGTAAATGTAACTGGGAACAAGATCTGGGGTGAAATGAGGATAAACATATGCAATTTAACAGGAAATATGCAAGGTGGTAACCCAGAGAGACTGATTTATTCCATTATAAATCTGGAATAACTGAATAAACTGCATTGAAACAGAGATCAGAATCTAACCCATGCAGTTTACTGAAAGCATACAATATAATAAATAACAGACACTGCCAGAATTGTTCACTGCGCAGAAAATATTTGAGTACTTCCTTCCTATCAACACGTACAAGAACAACTTTTGAACCTGAAGCATTATYATCCCACTACAACCAACCAACCCCTCTCTCCTGATGTGATGCTTTGAGATTAACTTGGAGCACATTCAGTCTCTAACCAAACCTGGTGGCACTTGAGATCTGAACCCTCCAGAGGGGAAAAGGTTTATATGGGGTGGGGGGCAACTACATGAAGTTCACATGGGATGCGATAGCCCTTTATGCTGACAGCCTGCACAGGGCACAAATGCRTCTTAAACCCTTCTGTCAGATCCTCACCTACAGATAAAGACTACCTGTCTAAGCCCCAATCACACTGTGGCTTCATTTTCAGTCTGCGAGTTGCAACATTCATTTTCTGAGGCTGTTTCACTGGAAGAAAACTCAGGCCAGACAGGACCATCCCTCCACAGTGCAACCAAGGTTCTGCTCCAGAAGAGACCATGGTATGCAATTGCCACACAACTTAGATGTGGCTGTCATGTCCTGGAGTTGCCAGTTCTGTGCTGATTTACCTTCCTTCCCACAGGCTTTTCACAACAAGTGCTAACACAGGCTCCAGCAGAGTAAGAAGGTAGCCAGCAACAGCAAATAAATTAGATAGTAGCAGAAATGCCTTAGCACCACCTGGATTCAGAGCCATGTGGAAAATAAAAGAAGTGAAAAGAGTCAGTTCCCCAGCAACCATCCTGAGGGCACCACGTTTATCAACACTGAACTGATGGTTTCATAGTTTTAATAAGCTTTGTAATTCAAGACAGTATCGTCCCTGCAGCTGATTGATAACAGGGATAGATAATATAAAAGACAAGTGTATGTGATTTGTGTAAAAGCAGCCTATTACCTGGCCATAAATTATTTGATTTGCTATTTATTAAGTATTTGTAAATTGCTCAGTGCTATCCAAATTACAAAGAAAAACGTCTTCTGCTTTAAGAAGCTGACAATCGAAATGACAAAAGGGAACAGAGAAGGTGCACTGAGAAGCCAGTGATGAATGATGACTATTTTGATTGTGTTTTGAATTTGATTGCTTCCTATCAGCATCTCTGAGCTAGAGTTCTTGCTAGAGATTTGTTGAAAAATGGGCAAGTGATTTGGAGCAGAGTATTAGTAAGACATTTCAGACAGAAGCAGCATGGAGAAAGAGTCAAGAAGAAACAAAAAAGACAAGTTTGGGATCACTATTAGCACATGGAGGAGAAGCATGAAGGGTGTCTTAAGTCTTCCGAAAAGAGCTTAAGTTGAGGAAAGAAAGTTGCAGGAATTTGATACTTAAAACATGAACTGAAGAGGGAGACAGTGGAAGAACTTGCAGCTGACATATGGGGAGAAAGATCAGAGCAACCCTTTTTTACACAACTGTGAGGAAAAAAACAACGTGGCTATTCAGGAGACCCATGTGATGAAGGCAGGTGATGAATGAACAGTTATCAGCTGTTGAGAACAAGAGAAATACTTATGTAGTTATGAAAACAGGATAAGATGAATACTCAAGGCCAATCCCTCAGCCTTGGGAGCACGCTCCTTAGAAGTCCAATACATCACATTTCTTTATAAAGTTTGTGAGTGCCAAGAGTTACTTTGGCAGCATAAAAGATATTGCTGTCAAAGATGGGCTTCATACAAATGATTTTTTGTTTTTCTTAGTAAGTGTTCCTTCCCCCCCCACACACACACRCAAGTCCTCAACCTATACAAGGCTTCAAATATCTTTTTCCCCTTTCCCATCACTTACAAACTAGAGAATAAATCATTTGTTTGTTTGTTTTCTTTGCTTGATAGGAGAATAGTTTTTCCCCAGTTTGGTGGTACTCCAAGTGAAAAGGACAGCAGATACACTCTTGGCAACACTAAAGGGTTGGGTTTTTTTTTTTTCCCCCCATAAAACTATTTACCATGCCAGCTTTCTCTGAGTAGTCTCAGAAATGACATACTTTATTTCTGATAGATGACAAGACAGCTGAGTTGGCAAAAAAAAATTAGACCCATATGAATGTGTGATTCATATGCAGTGTCATTACTCCAAAGAATAGGGTGGTACATGGTGATTCAAGAGATCATCCTATACATAAGCCTTCAAATGAATGTCCTTTCCCTGGACTTTTGCAAAGCTCTTTTCGCAGCTCTTCAGTACTTCAAAGTTGCTGAGCAAAACTCTTCTAGCAACAGAAGAGCCCCTCTTACAACTAAGCATGAAGTTCAAGCATGAAGCTAATCTGGCAGAGCTGTCTCCTGACAACATTTCCCACATGGCCCAAGTAAGAGTTATGAGATGGTTTCACTGAAACCATACAAAAATTGAACAAGTTTGAGAAGTTTCAGATAATTAATTGGCTTTTTTTGYATTAAAAAGAAAAGCAAGATGCAAACAAGCATAACAATGTATTATGATAGCAACACTTCTACCACAAGATGTACAAGCTGCTGTTTCCTCCCAAGTCTGGCTACAGTACAGAAAGCAAAAAACATGCACACACAGGATACAGTCTGCACCACAGACAGAAGGATTTGATAGCTAGCCTAGTTCAAACACTGACATAGCAAGGGGTTTGAGTCTGGCAACAGAAGTGCCCTTAGTCGATGTATGTAAAAGATCACCCTGTGAAAGGATTTTCATGCAGAGACCTCACAGGGATGCTCTCAAAACCAGTAGCTATTGCTGGCACCATCAGTCAGAACAAACGCCTCTTTTTTTTTTTTGCCCCACAGCCAAAATAAGTGACCTTCAAGACACCATATACTACACAGAGAAAGGTTAATTAAGAAGAAACCTTTGTTTCTTCTTCCTTCTCTCCCATGCACCAGCAGTTGCAGGTCTGGCTCTAGAGGATGAAGGGGATTACTAAAGGGAGCTGCAGGGATTGGCACCATAATGCTGTCAGGAATAGGAAGTCAGACAGATATAGGAGACGTGGCCACAGCAACTGACCCAGCCTCTGACCCGCTTTACAAACTGGCCAAACTGCTTTCCTCCTTCATGCCACGGCTCCTCTCCCAACCTCTGTACGCTCCCAGGCAACAAGGCAAAATTCCTCAGGGCAATGACTGCTTCTCACTGTTCATGGTAACAATTCTGAATAATATCTTAGTTAAAAAAAAAAGGGGGGGGGGGAAGGATCTGCCACACCAAGAATAAAAGCATCTTTTAACTCAAATAATGAAAGAGGGACTGATCTTACGAGAATCTGCCACACCAGAAATAAAAGCACCTTTTAACTTAAATAATGAAGAATACCCATACAGTTAAACCCATTAATATTCTCTAAAAGTAAGTACAGCTGAAAGAGTGGAAGGTTGCTCTCATTCACAGAATTGCTGTATCCATATTGACGCCTACAATCTCCCCCCTAAATGTCTATTTACAGAGACATTTCTTCCAGCATCCAAGCTTTCAGTTTTGGTCCTTCCCTTCAGCTTTCTTCCCTCATTTAGGGATTGCCTCTCAGCGACATTAGGTGGTGGACATTTGGACACCTGTGATGTGACACAGGAAACTCAATCAAGTCTCAAACGAACAGAAAAATAATCTGGAGGAAAACAAACAACTGTTATTTTTAAACCTGGATCAGTTCCCTGAGCTGATTCCCCACCACAAAACAGGTGTATCAGCACACCTGAGGAGGAGCTGGAACAAATCAAGCTGCCACCACTGCTGAAAGAAATGCATGTAGCCACCAGTAGGATACAAATGTTTTTAAAAGCTTAATATTAGAGTAGGGGTTCTGGCACTGGGGAACTCTTTAAAACATCATAAAATGGACTTTAATACATATTCCTTATGTTTTTCACAGTTTCCTTTGCCAGTTTGGCTAATTATACGATATTTAAGTTTAAACATATGTTTCCTCCCTTGCAGTGAATCCTCTCCTCCTACATGATACAGCAGTGAAGTCATCCTGCTGACTTCAAGCTGAATCCCGCACCCTCTCCAGTCAGTGGGCATTTTAGTTCATCTGAAAAGCAACCAGACCTGACAGTGCCATGAGTCTTGCTGCAGTGAGCCGCCAGGAGCTCCACCATCACAAGTCTCCTGAAACACACTGTCCAGGTATCACCTCTTAAAGAACCAGCATAAATTCTACTAACCTGGGAGTTCAGTTCTTAAAACATGCAAGAGACACTCAGGACACATTTGCATTAGTGTGAAAGGTGAACCAGGAGACCACTGATTTTTACTCTGCTTCTGTCTACACCATCAGCAATTGATGTCAAATATTTGGGGGGGGGGGTTGGGGGGGAGGGTGTTATTAAGCAAAGGCACATAAGGGAAAAGACAATTTCAAGTGGAAGGAGGTGGCAAAAAATGAGCCAAAAAAAAAAAAAGGTATTTAAAAGGGCAAAAATCATCCAGCCCTTAACTGCCATGCACTGCTGACAGGAAAATCTCTTTCAGTTAGTCCATTCCACATTATGAGTGCTTTCAGTAAGAGCAGCAGCAGAGCATGCCACAATAACTGTGTTTCATTAGCTTAGTGTAGCAGAGTATAGGATTTAAAGACAGCAGATGAAAATAATGGCATTAAATTAACATTAACCCACAAACCCAGAAGAGGCATATAATATTCAGGACCACTATGGAAGCAGTAACTCAGAATTAATGCCTGTAAAGGATGAATAATACTGCTCCTGGAACTCAGACTGGGATTCAAACATCCTAAAGGAAGAGAGTTCACCTCAAATAGTCTTCCCCGAGAGAAGGGGAAAAAAATTAAGAAAAGCATGGCCTAGTTAAAGATATCAGTAGGTAGGAACACAGATTGTAAAACGATGTGGCTCCCAAAGGACTCACATTTATGGTTTGTACACACATTCCTACACATTCCTTCTCAAAAAGGACTTTGAAAAATAAATCTGATTTTAAGAACTGTAAATGAAACAGACATGAGAATTTAAACACTTAGGGTAGAAAAGACCAAAACCTCAGAGATTAGAGCAACAAGGGCAGACAGGACTGGAGCGGACTACAACATGGCCAGCAATGATGGTTGTAATACAGCTTGTGGGTGTACTTTACAACAGTGTCATCAGTCTTGATGCCACAAGGGCTTAAAAGAGGGCAGTATCACCAAAAAAAAAGAGTCCTTAATAAATCAAACTGTTAGAATGAAGAGACACATGACAAACTCAAGAAAGAGACTGTGCTTCCCTCAAACTAAAGAGAAAATTTGTGCTACACTTGGGGAGGGTAGGTAGTTATAAAAACAAGTTTAAAAAAAGTTAAAAAATAAAAATAAAAAATAAAAAGCCGAATTACAGCACCTATTCTTTTCATGTATGGACAGGTACCAGAGGTAGGCAACGGTATTACTGAGAGGAAGGAATATAAAACCCAAGTTCCTTCTCCCTACTGGAAGCAAGCAGAACCTTCCTATGCACACTCCTCCCAGTGGCCCGTAATGGCCAGAAGCATAAAATTCTCTGTTACACTGCAAGGAAAGTTTCAGCCTAGATCTGTGTCTTCTTGCGTGTGCACAAAGCACTAGCATGCAATGCAAGCACTAACAAAATGGTAATAGTAACATCTGTAGCACAAGTATCAAGAACAATGATGGAAGGCGGAAAGAAACAGTTTTTTGGCCAAGGATGGGGCCATCTAGCTTTTCAACAGTATGCTCTAAAGACTGTATTGCCTCTTGCCCTCCCCTGTCTATTTGACTGGAAGTCCATTCGCTATATAACCAAATTTAGGTATCCCAGTCACAAGATGAGTATCTATCTGGTGAGACAATGGGCTGTACCTCAGTCAAGAATGAGGGAATAACCAACATTGAGGCACCATCTCAGGATGGTGGAAGGTCTGCATTTCTTTATTTACAATATGGGTAGGGTATGAGAGGCCTTTGAGAAAGGAGGCAGCATAGAAACTGTTTCTAGAACGGTTCAGATAGTCCAAGATCTGCTCCCTCGGATATCTTGGGGGGTCCTTGTGGAAGGCAAGGGCCACAGATTGACAGGCTACTTCAGAAAGCCAAAACTGACCTGAATGCTTCCACTATAGCAGAGGAAGGATCTTCCAGTTCTTTTGAGGGAAATTCTTCCAGCTGGCAAAGACAGCCTGGTTAGGCCCTTGGCTAACTAAAGGTTAAAAGGAAAAACTGAGCCACAAAATGAGGCCTCAGGAAAGCCATGGCAGAAAGTACCATCAGATCAACTCCAAACACACCAAAGACCACCCCAGAACTGGTGCCTGGTTAGCCACTTGTCATCTCAGTTTATACAGCTACTCCAACTAGCAATGAGTAATACATTTTACCTAACAAGCAAGCCAACGTTTGGAAAGCATTAACATCCCATTTTCTGTAAGAATCGTGTTCAGGGAAGTTTTTATTTCCTTTTTGCACCCTTTTRGGATTTAGAGTATTTGTAAAAAGAGACAAAAATAAATCTGTGGACTCTGCAGTTACAGCAAAACTAACCAGCAATGCATTTATGCCTTGCCTTTTTTAAGCTCCAAATGCTTTCTTATCAAGCACACAGAATGAGTTTGCAAAGCACCTTTACTGGGTAGTGAAAGGTTTCTTTCTATTGGAGGTCTCCAAGAAAGCAGGGTTCTACAGTTTATCTGTCTTTTTCTATCAGCTGCACAGAACTCTCTTTCATGGACAATCAGTAAAGTTTTTCCATGTTTCTGTTAAGTCTCTTTCATTAACAGTATYGTTTCTTGATTCTGCTCTTTCAGTGTACAGCTACCACTACATTTAGGTTTAATCAGTCTCTGCAAATGAGTACAAATTCAGTATTTCAACTGACCTTTGCTGTAGTATGATCAGCACAGAACTGCCTAAAAATTGAATAAAGCACAGGATTTTAATTAAGCTGAGGCTTTTATGTTTAAAGTAAATGTTCCCAAATATTTTTCATTTAAACACTCCAGGGAGAAATTAGAAATCTAAATCTCGCTTACCTTGAAGCCACTTCATACTACTCTGGCAATGGGGCTTTGCTTACAGAAAAATCACATTCTGTATGTTTCAGAGCACAAGCCAGGTAAGTTATGACGTGGCAATTTGTTTTTAGCACAAGTTTGGGCATTAAGGACTTTTGTTTCATTTTTCTTAGAACAGTAAGTGAGAGTCTCCCTTTCTCATACACGTCTGACCAAGCAAAGCAAACAGCTTCCCTGTGAGCATCAGAGCTAAGGCCACCTGGTCTGAATCACTGGGGTAGATTCTCACATGTTTAATAATGCTCACACTGGAGTCTTTATCTTACAGTTTCTGCTTCATCCAGTTTCCTGCTTTCACAAAACCTGTCTGAACTTTGTATCCATGGGACCTCTATTGCTCTGCTGACTTGGCTTGAATCAGCCATCAAGTTAAAAGTTACTGCAAGCAGAGAGGAAGGGGGGAAAAGAGACAAAGACCCATGCATACAGGCAACAGGATCACATAAGCAGTTTCTAAGGGGACCAAGCTAAAAACTGAGAGGGTGGGGGGATGACCCAACTTTAATAGAAGCCCTTCTTGATTTCCACACCTCATATAACACTTTACCAGCTGAAATCCATTCTAACACTGTTGTTTCCAAATGCTGGAAACATCACATAACAAAGAAAATTATACCTTAGGTTCTCTTTTTATACATGAGTTTAGTTATACTGCCATTTTGTTGTAAGAAGTCTTCTACAACGCCCAATGAAATGTGGCATTCTTGATCAACCTCAGCGTACTGAATTTTTCAAATATATAGCCAAGGTAAACAATTGCATAGCTATTGCTCTTCTTACATTTTCACTAGTTATTTGCATGGTCATTCTCACTCTGATTTAATCTTTCCTTTCATGATTGCATATGTCCACATACAAAAAGAAAACAGTAAATCAGACCGGGCGTTTGGCAAGCACATATTGGTGAGATCACAGCAAGCTCTTGGAACAGCACAGGCCCTCTCATATAGAGACGGGTCATGGAGTTCCTGAGCAGTTTCAGTAACTGTCATCTGTCATCTGACTAATGAGAAATATTGAAATGGCCACAGCGCGCAAAGGAARCTGCCTGTTAACTAGTGAACACCAAGGAGGTGGCAGAACTAGTATCCAAAGTGTCACAACTGATGTGTTACATTATGCAGTCTACCTGTATTAGAGCATTATCAAAATCAGCACACACCAGAGGTTTTTAATCTAATTACATCATTAAGCTTGGAGATAAAATTCAGAAGTGGAGGTACAAAGCTCCCATTAAAAGGTAAACTTGAATATACAGAGTGTTTACTTCCTCTGATTTTTTAATTTTCTAATTAAAAAAAATATAAGGCATGAGTGGTCAGAGAAATACTGCATTTTTGGAAGAGGTATACATGATCCAACCGGAATGACAAAAGAATTACTTAAACTGTGTTCGTAATTCATCATGGCTGAATACCTTCTCATGAATGCTAATGCATTTCAGTGAGACAAGGACTTGTGCAGGTGTGACAGAAACAATTAGCAAGTTATTCCCAAGCTGTGGGCTGCACTGGTGGCCACGGTGCTGAGGAACTTGTACACTGCATAAAAGGACCTGCCCGTAACTCTCCACAGACCAGTAGGACAGAATAGTCAGAACAATAAATTATAAACATTTATTTGTTTCTCTCTCCCTCTTTTTGCTTGTCTTCATGGTAAAATATACTGGCTATAGCAAAATGATATATATACTGAAGTCAGTGCGGCTCTTATTTAGGAGCAAGTACATGAAAAGAATCTAAATTAATCCAAAATCCCCTAAACAATGATTCGCTGCCTTTCTTCCCCAAGACTTTCCAAAAGGATGCTTATTTCAGAAGAAAAATATCTACATGGTTCTATCTATGTGGACCAGCATAGACAGGCTAGTTTAAATTTAAGCGGTACCTTGCATTAGTGTAACTTTTCTCTCTACCAGTAGCTCTACAGTGAGCAATAAAACTTTATTCTCTTTTAACACTCCACTCATTTCCACAAGTCTTGCACAACATTTAGAGAGAATTTTCAAATACATGTTGTTTATTACCGGTAATTCAACATCTTTTTCTAAACCAGAAGCCAAAACAGCACCAAGGACTTAAAAATCCCCCTCTTCTTGCACATAATGTCATTTAAATCACTGTCAGCTTTCAAGGAAAGACACTATTACCCCTTAATTACAAATAACGTTCAAAGCTTAAAACGGGGTCCTCAGATACAGGGAAAACAAAAATCAGCACCCAGTATTTTCTAAAAGCAGCCAGACCATCCAAGCTCCCATGCTCCAACAACTGCCTTGCCTGAGGCAAACAGCAGCATGCTTGCAGCACGGGGGAGCGGGCCAGGCCGCCTTTGGCTCCTGCACACCTGAGACACGCAACGGCTGCAGCATGATGCTCCTCCTTCCCATGARACAGTCACAATGACCTCTGTAGCACAGCGGATTTCTGAAATGAACAGCAGATAATCCACCAGTGGCTTATTTTATTAGCTATACAAAATTATCAGGGTCAGAGTTCAGTGAAATCAGATGAAAACCATTAATCCAGTGGGCTTCAAACTCTTTTTGATAAAGGACACAGGCATGTGGCTGTACTGAACAAGCACAATTTCCATTAAATTTGCAGGAGATCCATTTCCAGCTACAGTTTAATGGCTCATTTCTTACATTACAACCATTAAAAAAAAAAAAAGACCCAACTGAGTGTTGCCACACTGTGCATGTGCCCATGCGCATGTGTGTGGATACAAAAGCCAAATGTTTTGATAAAAACAATGCTCTTCAAATGTAAATTACAATCTCAGTCTCCTACACAGCAAAAAACTTCATGGGAAAACTTTCCAAACTATTTAGAAAGTAGCTATTGTCAGAAGCGCAACTGTATAACATGGGTGCTTCCCACTCAGCTGATCTGACCCATGCATTCATTTTCTCCAACATACATTCCTGCTTGTACTGGGGGGGGTTACAACCCTATCTTTCCTGGTTTGTGCAGAATCAACAGGATTACTGACAAAAATCCAAAAACTTAAGTGCACTATTTCTTTTTAATTTAATGGGAAGAAGAATCCTCCCTGCCTTCCTACACACACCTTAAAGACTCAGAATAATCTAGCTTTGTCCTTAAAAGCTCAAGAGCCTCCTAGACCAAGAGCTTTCTTACTCCCACTGCAGCCATGTGTTAGACAACCCATAGTACTGCCTGCTGAGGACTCACACATGCTCTGCAACAGCAGTCAAGGATGAAATGGAAAAAAAAACAAAAAACAACAACACAGAGATACGTCACGGCACACTGTGAGAAGGCAATTCAGAGAAATGGGTCAGTAAGGCTGCTGCCCCACAAGACAATCTGAGTGGCAACTTCACCATTTTCCTGGGAGGATGCAGATGTTGTCTAAGAGCATGCCATGGTCCTCTGCTGCCTCAGGCTAGGGATTGTACACCCAGTTGGACAGTGCATTATATAAAAGCAATCGTGTATCAAAGCTGCGGAGGTTTGAGTTGTTATTGAGGAATCTTTACCTGGTGAGTACACAATTACATATCACTCCATTCTTCAGCATCAGTTATRAGCTATATTACGGGCCAGCAACAGTCTAGTTTAATTTCCATACCCCTGACAGACTAGCAGAAAACAACAAAAGATGATGTTATATATATTTGAATTACTAGATTAAAACACAAGGGACCACTAATTCCCTGTTCCAGGTTTATCTTGCAGAAAAGACAATGGCTAAATACACCTGATAATATCCTCCCTCCACCTTTGGGTCTGGTAAAACTCTCCGCTTTTGCTTTCTTTCCCCCCCCCCCCTTCTCATTTCATCTTAATCTGCCTTTGCCAAAAATTGAGAGAAACAAAAATTTTTTCAGACATTTTTTTGCTATGCCAAGTTCTGCCTTTGGTTACCAGTCTTAGTATCCCTCACACCCTTTCTAAACTATCCACCACTCTTTCAAGAAAAGCACTTTCTGTTGACAAAGCCAGACGCCAAGAAGACTTCTGGCAGTACAGTTCCACCAAAGAGCCTGAAACAGAACCATTCCTTTTGTTGTATGAGGAGATAAGGAAGTCCCAGACACGGTTTTAAAAAGAAGGATGAAGAATGCTGCTGGCATTAGCAATCTTGAAATAAAAAACAAGTTTTCCCTTACAGAAGGGTAGGTAGCATATAATGGCATTCACCAGCAGTGAGCACCTGCTCCTCTTACCTACTTCAAAGTGCTCTGCAGAGAAGCTGGAAAAGACATTACATTGTGGAACTCACACCCACACATGTCAAATAAAACTCCAGCAATTCTACCCCATTACCGCAGAAACAAACGTCAAGGGCAAATGCTACAAATCTCTGCTGGTTCATCCCAGTATAGCCTTACTCTCCTTTTGACAGCCATACAACAAAAGCCATTGACAAGTGCAGAAAGATAATGAATATTTTTGTCAGAAATAATAAAAAAGTGACTGTGGAAAGAGGCATTATTTTATGCAAATGTTTCAGCAACCCAATCTCATTGTGTACAAGGGTAACAATGAGGAAACTGCTGTTCTTAAGACAAATATATGCTCACTCTACGCAGGACAAAATCAGAGAAGGTCCTTCCCTTCCTAAATATAATCATTCTGCTATAGTAGAATAATAATGAAAAAGAAG
Organism: Apteryx rowi; assembly: GCF_003343035.1. NCBI lineage: Eukaryota > Metazoa > Chordata > Aves > Apterygiformes > Apterygidae > Apteryx > Apteryx rowi. The sequence continues at coordinate 282,048 of NW_020451029.1, read as the reverse complement.
CAGAAAAACTCTCTCCTTATAGCATCAGAATGATTCTGCAAATAAAAAAAAAGCCTTTGCAATTATCACATCTCCCTCAACTTTCACTGACTTCCTGCACTCCTCAATGGGATCAGAAGTAGCTGAAAGCCAATGAGACCTTAAAAAGGAGAAAGTAATTTTGTGGGAATCTTAATGGCCTGCATCAAGTTTTCATAAAATCCAAGAAGGGCATCTTCCTTCCTTCAAACTCATTTGCTCATTCAACACTTAAGTGCTGAACTGTGAACCCAGCCTGATTGTCTGTCTGCACAAAAAGGTTACACACTGATCACAACTGGGGAAAAACGGGGGGGGGGAAAAAACCCACACCATATACAGCACTGTGTATCTGAGGTAATTCTGTTACTTCTTCTTCTAAACGCCAAACTCTAGCGTTTTAACACCACTGGATTAAACGGTGTTATGTCAGCAGATGGAACTGAGGTATGCCGCAACCATTCAGAATTACTTAGTTAATGTTTTTGTTAGAAATAGTATGGCAAAATATTACCACCTTTCATTGTACGAGACCAAGATAACCCCCTGCACAGCTATCTCCAATGACACAACAAAAAGTTACAGGTTAAATTATTCTGTTGTTGGAAAATAAACAGCAAGATTTTTTTCAGTTCTAAGTGTAGATTCCCAGACATGAAATCAGTGTGAATACAAAACAATAGAAAGTTATGGAAAATGCCATGAATTAGTGTATCAATTAAATCATGTTGCTGCTTCATGATTTTCATCTACAGTCAACCTTTAGTAACATACAGAGGCTACAGCTCAAGAGACAGCACCTATAAAATTACTGGAACAATCAACTCTTTTTCAGTGAGAGAAAACAGAGTTGATGGTCCATTCCGTTCATGAAATCTAGATGTTTCCAGAGGGCTCCGAGTGCGTTCTTTTAACAGGTTGTTCTATCAAGGGTTCAGTAACACTTTATAACCACCTTTCTCCACATCTGTTGATGAGGTGCCTCCTAAAAGCCCCCTATTCGACTTCATGTTCATGAGGCTTCATGCCAGCACCAGCTCAAGAAATGAAGACGAACATTAGCAGATACCACAAACAGAATCTAACCATCAGATACTTTCCTCTTTGCCATCAGTGCACACCATAATATTTTCAGACTTTTTCCTTACAGTCAATAGGTAGATTTATTCAATACAAATAATAGATGGCCTGGCCTAAACAGAGCTGTGCTGAGCTCTTCTTAGCGTAAGGAAATTCCGTACTATTTTGTAGATTGAGACTGAGCAGTTTATTTCTATAAATACAGATCTGTATCTGAAAAGAATAGATAGTAGATGATTTCTGCTCACCAATACACTACAGCCACAGTAGTAACCTCAAGCTATAGTCTGAGGAGCAGTAGGAAGAACAAGAGTTCCCACTGCTGGCACACACCATCCCCACTTTCCCTAGAAGAGACAAATTGCCAGCTTTTATTCAGAAAATAGCTTGCAAATACATCACTTGATGTTTGCATTCTGCCTAGTATCTACCCTTCTATTTTTAACTTAACATTGAGAAGATCACTCAAAACAACCTCCAAGTTTTCTCACCGCCTCAGGTTACCTTGATCTTTCTCAATATGAAAGACACCCAGGCTTTGCTCCTGTTTGTAACTTCTCCATAAAATAGGTAAAGATGAAATACCCATGCAGACCATATTAGACTTATCTGCTGCTTTTAGTAATACCATGGATTATGAGATCTTGTTGCAGTTCTAACAAGCAAATGTTATTACACCTGATTACTCTTTTCAATAGTACTACTTTTCTCAAAACAATACATCCATGGCAATTTTTTTTATAAAGATACTTTTCTCCCAAGGATTCTCTGAAGAGTGTCTCTTGTCCCATTTAGTATGCACGTGAAATGACAAGACACGGACTACCATGATTAAAACATACAAGTCTGTTTCCCTTCGACTAATACTGATAATGCAGTTAATCATACATGCATAGCTGTAACTATCCATGCAGAACTAATGGCTGGGTATCTCAACACAGATGAGGCTGCTGGAAACATGGCAGACTGGGAGGAAGGAGCGAGAAGACACAGAAAACATTTTATGTGCCCTTCTGAGGTTATGCCTACTACTTCTAACCATAACTGGCACTACAGGGCACAGCCAAGTTGGTCTCTCCTTCCTGTGGGAACACTGCGAGGGTTGACATGTTGCAGAACAGCCATGCCAAGGGTGCACTCACGACTCCAGGCCCTATCTGAAGCAAAGACTGAAATGACATCCTTCCGATCCCAGACGTGCGACGTACAACGCCTCTTCCAGCACCCAAAACTGCAGCGCAACTCGGCTATGGTTGCACGCCTCCAAAACAGAGCCCGCAGCAGAACGTGCGGGCCCAGTTCAGGCAGCAAGTGCCGTCTGAACGCAAGCACAGCAGTGGTCCCAAACCTGCACTGACTCAGACTTCCCATTTCCAAATAAACTTAGAACGACTCATTTCCTAAACGACTCCAAATTGCTCCTCTGTAAGGCTCTCTCTCTTTTCAATCCCTATCACCACAGCTGGAACCCCTTTGTCATATAAGAGGCAGCTATGGCAGGACAGTTTTCTAAGAGGGGGCCCTCCACTTTGAATTTCAATAGATCAAGAAAGAAAAGCTTCAAGACAGGAAAGCAAGGCTTATCCCCTTAGTCAAGCTTATGGGGACCAGTGAACACAGTAAGAGCAATTAGTTGTAAACAAAGGATCTGCAACTTGATTTAGGTTTGCTTTTCAAGTCTAGTTTGGTGGTTCCCTATTTACCAATTTAGGTGAAAGACATTTGGCTGCTTGCTCTCCCCTTCTTCCCTTTAAGTCATCATACTTCTAATTAGTGAGTAGTTACCTATAGGCTGGAACAGTTGCTTTTTTCAACCTTTTATATTAATTATACATTAAATACATTAATTTAAAACTAAAATGCCTTGCCATCTCTAAAATGATGTGAAGAATTTAAAAAACTTAAACAGTTTGTAACATAACAAGAAATCTTAAAACATACTGTTTCAATTTGAATTCATATGTACTGTTACAGAGACCTGACTGAGGTGAAGCAAACAAACAAAAAAACCTACCATTGAACTGATGATATTTTGATCCCTCTGGCATATGGGCCAGGAAATCAATTTACAATTCTAGTGCAGACAGCCCTAGATCATTTTATTTTTTATCTTTGTTTTCAAATAGAACTTGAATTTACAAGTTGGATTTAAAATTACGTAGATTATTTTCCTCCCTTCTCCCTCTGCACACATCTCCCCTTTGCCATAATGCATTTTCTGACTCATTCACAGCTACAGGGAATGGAGTTTTTGAAACCTCTGCCTCCCAGAATGCCATCCTAACACAGACCAATGCTACTGACTCTTGCTGTTAAAAACAACAACAAGCAACAAACAACAACACTCTTCCAACAGGCTAACTTCCTAAAGTAGCTGGGCGGGGGGGAGCTGATTTTTAAACAGGTCAAGAAATAAAATTCCAGGTCATTACATACTGGAAAAGTTTATGAAAGGTGCTGCGCATTAGATATTCTAAGGCAGAAACAAAACATAAACCAAAATCACCAGCATTGCATACGGAGGGAAGAATAGATGCAGAAGTTTCAGGTCAAGTCCAAATATGTCAGAGAAGAAAGCYGGGACAAAGAGGTAGGCTTAAAACAGCACAAAGAAGAAGAGATTATTTTTCACTTTCAAAATTTCATATATTGCTTTTCACAATTGCACTTCTGCAAAATTGTAGCTAAAAGAAAATTTTTTTAAAAGAATCATATTCATATTGAGAGCATATAAGAATCTGACCAATTTCTAACCTGAGCTGCAATTAAAAAAACTGGCATTTTTATTCAGAACATGGGCCTTTTTTGTGCCCTTCTCCAACCCTTTTCTTCCTTTTCTGGACCTGGCATTAGCTGCAATATTTATTTACTTGCTAGAGGTATGGTTAAAATTACCTTAAGTGGTCCAAAGTGGGAAATACATTTTCTTTATGCTTTGTAGCATTTTCTCCTTGGTTGGTTGGGTTCCCCCTCCAAATTTCTCCTAGTAGTTAACAACCACCAAGTGTTCTGTCTTTTGATGACTAATGAAAGTTCTCATCTGTTCCAATTTTCTGCTTTTTTCAGGAAAAGAAAGTTAAACACAACAAGAAATCTGTATGCATATCTATAGGAGAAGGGATCATAGACCTACATAAAAGTATTGATCAGTCTTAGACCCTGCATCTAGACCTGAATTTTGTGAGCTTGGCAAGCAGAAAGGATGTCAGAGTGTGTGTGAAGAGGGACAGTGGGAGGTGAGGTGAAAAGGTTGACAGGAGGAATGCACTTGAACCACAGGGGGCAGAGCTTCGACAGTTGAGTGCCCTGGTGCTAAAAGGCAGGAAAAACAAAAAGCAGAAAACTTAAGACAACTTAAAAAAAAAAAAAAAANAAAAAAAAAAAAAATACTGCAGCATTTTAAAAGTCTACTGACCAAATGGTGTACCAGATATCCTTTCCAGAATGAAGAGACTAGTACTTACGTTTGAGGCAAGAACTTTTTTAAATTGGTTTGGCTCAGAGTTACTGAAAAAGTTTATCCAAAAGTCCATGTGCTGAGCCAACACTTAATCAGGTTTCAATTTCCAGCTGAAGACACGACTGTTGCTATGAAAACTAATGTGCAATTGTATTCCAGAAAGCAAAGCAATGGAAAAGACTGTACTGGAACGTAACAAATATATGCATTGGCACCAAAAGCAAAAATTGTGTTATACCAACCTGTGTCATAACAATTTTTCTCTTCCTCTTATGGGGGGAAGAAACATGCAATTCAACCTTATTGCCTAGCCAGAGGATATTATGTGAATATTTATGAATTCCTTATTGTCCTAGCTCCATAAATCACTATATCCCTTAAAACATGAAGCAGCATTTTAAAAAGTCACCTCCACTATGGTAACTCCAGCAAGATTCAGAGTACACAGCAGACTGCCAGCCTAACCAGGTAAAATACTAAACTGCTCACATGCAGCATCTAAGCTAAGCCCCACACAACCCTGACGCTTCTGCTGAACTGGACGATAGATTGGCCAGAGAGGAAGAAAAACAGACAAGTAATATTTTCAGTTCAGCTACAGATTCTAGCACCAGATTTCACACACATACTAAAAATATACAAATGGTTAGCTAAAACAGTTCTTTATCCATGGAGGAAAGGGTTAAGCCAACCACATTCTTTAGAAGTTTATTACAACACTGATTTTGGTAAGCTCTTTTTCTATCACTCAGAAGTACAGCAGAAACTGCGTTCTATCCAAATTAAAAAAAAAAAAAAAAACCCTAAAAACATTCTCCTATTTGCAGAACATTTAAACATGTCCTGTCACTACGTAAAAGATTTAGGGAATGTCAGAAGAAATAGCTATAGGCTCCAAATCAGCAAACAAATATACTAAGTATACACTTACACTTTCAGCATGTGAACAGTCTGAGGAAAAAGGTAACGGCACACATAGTTTTACGGAAGTTTGTAAGAGATTGAATTAAGAGTTAGGACTCTGATTATGAATTAGGAAACTTCCCATTCTTATTATCAAGCTGACAATGAACTATAAGAAAGCACCTTTGAATAGTGCCAGCYATCCTAATCCCAGGCATTGCACATGAAATTTCAAATGAAGGAGGGTTGACATGCTGACAGCATTACTTGAGTCTGTCAACATACTCTGCATATTCTTCCTTTTGTCCAGCTTCAAAATGTTGGATGTTTTTGATCTATAGGTTGTCAGCTTTACACATTAGGAAAAAAAAGGTCCATATGGAACGTCTTGTCAATGTTCACATACACTCTCTGAACTGCAAAAAAGTCCTGGAAATTAGATCATCTTCAAGAAAGCACTCTCTGCTATATTAAAGAGTGGGAGTTTAAAGGCATCACGTCTCCAGAATCCGAAGTTTTCTCTTAGCAGTGACCCACTCTCCCTTTCAGTTGAAGCAAGAAAAAAAAAGCCAGGTTTTTATCATATTTGTATTCAAGTAGCTCTAAAAAATTACTCAATTACAGATGATGCAGTATTTCAGAGATGGTTTTGTGCTTCATATGTGTCTATAAATTAGGACAATACAGTAAACAATTTAAGCTAGAGACTTTGAAATGAGATGATACACACTTCAGTCTACAGCTTTGCTTGCAAATTTTAAATAAAATTACTTAATTGATTAATGACCTAAGGGATGTCTGGAAAACAATTTGAGAAGGAAAGGACAAAGTTGGTTAAACCAGAGAGCTGAGACCACACACACAAAAAAAAAATCTCAAAAGCCAAAGAATAACATAGCAAGGTGGGGGGGGTGGGGGGAAGGAGACATGCAAAAAGAAGTGAGAAGGACAGTTTAACTTTCAGAAATAAAAAACAGAAGGAAAGAAGAGGCAAGAGAACACACACAGCTAGGACAGAGCTATTATTTTGTAATGGACCTGTTTGGGAACAATTCATTTTCCTTTTCAACCTTCAGACTCTTTACTGAAGATGCTGCTTCACAAACACTTTAAATCAATCTAATTCAATCTGAAAGGGGTAATCTTGCCCTCAGCATTGACTGCTAGTTCCCACTCCTTCCCTTGTGCTAGCACTAGCACCTGTGGAGCTGTGCAGTGTTGTATTACTGTAAATGGAACACAGCAGAAGCATCAGCAAGCAAAGGAGACTTATGTCCCCAAAAGCCCAAAAGCAGTAAGAATAGTCCATTTGTCACATTTGAATGACAACATCTCCAGGTAATATATTCAGCTATCTGAAAAGCTCCAAAGGCTGCTCACTAGAAGTGTACTAGAACTACTGTATTTGCATACAGTGATTCCCCTAGAAAAGTTATTTGGCCTAACAGAAGTGGCTTCCAAACTTCTTCACAACCTGTGAAGGTATTTTTAACTGCCTGCAAACAAGCACCACGTGAATCGCCATCCACCTTGCTCTTAACCATAAGCACGCACTCTACAAACCAATCAGCTCCACAGTTTGAGAAGTCAGTAGCTTATTGGTGAGTGCCATGTATGTGATACAAGTCATTTCAGATGTGTCAATAACAACAGAGATAAGTTTACATCCATCAGATCTGAACCAGAGAAGAGGAAACATTAACTATCCTGTGGCATACACTCTTCATTAACGTTGCTTTTAAACATAACAGCAATCAGAAAGCTGAGGAAACTAGCAGGAAGGCTGTGCCATTATCCTTCAGTCACCCTTTCCTATCTCGTAACACTTGCAATAATGAAAGATCACACCACAAAACTAAATCTTTGCAAATAGCTTGATGCAAAAAAGCTGACTGAAAGGCAGCTTCACAATTTTGTGATTATTCTTCCATTCATCTCTTAAATGTGAATCTGTGACACCATATGTATACAGTTTGTTTTATGTTAAGTGTCACTTATACATTATCACCTCTTTTAATCCATACTATCAAATGCCTGCCAACATACTGGCTTCTGCCAATTGCTTTTAGTTTCTCTTTCTCCTCTTTTCCAGTGTTATATTTGGAGAGAGGTGGAAAAAAAAAAGTGACTGACTTGAGTAGAAGGAAAATTATCCGAAATCCTTTGAACAGTTGCTCTGTTAAACCGACACAAGTTTAACAATGTGTACTTGGCACATTCTTCTTTTGCCACGAATACAAGAACCTTTTTCAAAAATTCATTCAAGGCAGGGAAATCCTTTAAAGATACAGCACAGGCATTACTGAATGGTGGTTTGATGGCCGTTACAAAGCAACTTGCTAGGCCTGCTCTAATTTCTAGTCACAGGTGTTCAAATCACAAAGATTTCATCACCACAAAACAACATCTTTCCAAAGTCTCCTCTTTAATAGGATAATGACAGAACAGGGAGGGAAGCCGGCCCAACTCACTCTGCCTCAAAGCTGTACCTTCAGAACAAGGCAGAGATACAGCAGAGAAGAAAATCTACTGGACTTTGGCATAACTGTGCAGGGAAATAAACCAGAAGACACAACATTGTTATTACCTGCTCTAAAGATGTATGATGTTTTCTAGTGTCCAGGTTTCTTAAAATCCCATCACCATCTACAAACTTGTCTTAATATAAGGACATACTGCATATGTGCACCAGAGCATGACAAAGAGGGCTCCTATACTATAAAGGGATGATTCATTTCCAGGAACCTGAAAAATCAAGTGGTGGCAAGGTCTCAGATGAAGAGGAAATTGTACCTGATGGCCTCATCAGAATCCCAAACAAATCCTTATCTGAAAAATCAAAGAATTAGAAAACTTGTGGTTGGCAATCTATTTATACAGGAGCCTGAYGCTGGAACAGGAGGACACCACATGTTATCGCGTAGGTGCACTGGCAGAGCTCTGTGGAAGTCTTTTCCCGGTTACAGCTAAATCTATAGTCACTAGCCTCTCACTCCATCACACCCTGAATCTATCTACAGTATCAGCAGAAGAAAACCACACATCTTGTCATGTGCGAGCATGCAAGCTCTGTTGTTTGTATGTCAACATGGAAAACACGAGCTCATTGTCCAACATCCCTCTGCAGCCTGGACACTGCGAGAAAGAAAGTCAACGAGCCCAAACCTTAAAAATCAAAGAAACTTCTATTAGGTAGAAAAAACAAAGAGCGGAAGGAAGGGTGGAGCACCACGTTATTCTTGCTCTGCAATCTGCTGCAGAATGGTATTGCTGTCAGGAAGTATAACGCGCATAGCTGTGTTTCAGCAACAGTTACACCTTTAGGCAGAGGCTACTTAGCGTAAGGAAGCAAGTTTTGTGTTAATACTACTGTAAAGGGACAGAGAATCACTTCTCTTAGAACAAGGTAGACAATATGTTGCACTTCAACAGTGAGAGAATAGAAGCGTTTGTTTTAAGAAGGCATAGCATCAAGTAATCTCTTCATATAAATGACTACTGAACTGCAGGTACTTTCAGTGACCACAAAAAACTGTTACAGAATAAGCAGGTAAAAAAAAAACCAACCATCAAAATTCATTTGAGTTTTATATCCGTTATGTTTTCCTGGCACAGAGTAGACATGGGGGGGGGAGTATGGGTACCAACCTCTTCATTCTCTCACGTTCCTCGTAAGAAAATTCAGACAGTGACACTCTTACCTAAGTTGCAAGCTACAGAGAAGATAAGAGTTCAGGGAGTTTCAAACAGATTACAAAACAGCAGCAAAAAAAAGACAAAAGAAAAACAACTACCCATCTAAACATGCAACCTCTCTATCATGAATAAACTGGCAATTACATACACCTCTGAACTGTTCAAATCACACACTGATCAAAGGACTGACTGCAGTATCTTCCAGTAATACCTGTTCTGTATTATGTTGCTGATTTAACTATATTAATCTTTATTGTCTCTGAATGCTGAATTTCAAAAGTTGCTGCAGTGTTTAGTAGCTTTAAGAAACGTGTTACAGATATTCTCCTAACAGTACACAAGAGGGATATTTACCAGCAAATTGTCACCACTGCTTTTCCTCCTTCCCATCTTGTTACTGGTCAGATCAGGTCCCTAGCACTTACCTCTGCAGCTTCAAAAAAATGGGGGGGGGGGGGAGACTAGGGAACTAAAATCTTCAAAAAGCAAATTTGCAGCTAAAACTGAAAGAACTTTATGAAAATTAAAATATATTTTTCCTTACTGTGAAATACTCTGCATAAGCCACTCAATCAAGCAGGAATGACATGCAAAGAACGGAAGTGACACGAACAATGATCCATAAATGTCTACAAGATTATATAACAGGGGATGAGATGGCATGCATGTGTTTGTGCATGGGGGGAAGAAGGAGGAGAAAGAGCGAAGGGGAAGAGGAGGCAATGAACTCCATGGTCACAAACACAGAACTTCTTACAGTTCTTACTCAATCTCCCCCTCTTCCCGAATGATAAAATATTTTTAATACGGGGCAATCTGGCAGCCGAGGGACAAAAGTAAGAGAAAAATCATTTGTGTATAAGTGCACTTCAAAACATCCCTTGCTGAAATTACACCATAAATACTGTATCATGAAATACAGCTTAGAGGCAACCATGTTTATACTAAAGCAATTAACACATGGTACATCTCCTGCGCTGYTATTATCATTGGCGCTATCAAGTGTTTGCTGCACATTTTGAGCCTTGGCAGGTTAAGAGGTATTCTTACAAAGTTAACAACAAACGTTGATGATTTGAGATGTACTCACTGTTATTTTTCAGGAACTCCTATATTTATTTTATAGCATTCCCAGGGGAGAGCTGGCCAGTTGTATTAGTTCTGCAAGGAAAAAATATTCAAAATAAACTTTGCAGCGGCTGCAAGCCAAGCGACCGGAGACTTCGCTGCCTGGATGCTGTACCCACCCGCCGCACAGGGCTCTCTCTGCACCAGGGCTCTGCATAATCACCGCCCACACCGCTGCATAATCGCTTCAGACGAAATATGCATCAGCAGTTGGATCATTTTTATTGTCACCAAGTTATAACGCGGCACATATACCCCCCTCCATCTGAAAGCGAAGGGGGGGGGGGGGCCGGCCCCGAGGAGCAGGCGACCGGCGGGGCGCACGCCGAGATGCACTTGCTTCAAAGTTGAGGCTGCCCCCGGCGGCGCCGGCACTTGCCTCCACAGGAGCCAGCGCCGAAGGGCTGCGGCCACCTGCGGCCGCCGCCCCGCGCGGGACGGAACGGGGACGGGCGGCCCCAACGGCCGCGCCGCGGGGAAGGCGGGAGGCCGGTGCAGGCGGAGCGAGGCGGCCGTTACGCGGGGCCGCCCC